>NW_013667467.1:222415-227103 GCF_000517525.1 Limulus polyphemus
CCTATCAAACATATTTGGAATGTTACATCAAAATCAAATTTATGAAGCAAAGTTTAGAAACAATAATGAGAAAAGAGAATGCTTAACTGAATTTGTGGAAGGAATGGAAAGATTTGCCCAGCTATGCTCCAAAAAAGTAAATGATGGATATGTTGGCATGCAACAAATTCAAAGATGTTATAGTGGATGAGCATATGTGAATTAAACTAAAGCTGAGTGGGCATGTATCTTTAAAGATCGTTGTCTAGTTGGGAAAGGAACTCGAATCATTAAAGTTGAAAATAAACAACTAAAAGGACCATCCAAAAAGTATGGGATCATGAGATCAAATACTGTAGGAGCATTAACTTTCTCTGATGGAGGTCTGGAAGAACTCAAAGGAATAATTAGATAACTGTTTACTCAGAATGGAAGAAGTAAACCTCAGGTAGAAGGTGTTTCAATTGCAACTTAGAAGAACACAATTTTTTAGGAACTGCAGATAAAAGCCTTTAAGAAACATAAACTGCTCCCAAAGGAAACTGCTATAAGTGTGGAAAGTATTGGACATTACATTCAAGACTTTAAAAAGTCAACTACTAAGACTAAAGCAAGAAGATGATATCCTGAAGGTGAAAATGTTCTATCTGCCCTGTATGAGGCAAGTAATGCATCATTTAAAGAAACCAGTTTACTAATAAATGTGTATGCTGATGGGAAGCCTTTCAATATATTGAAAGTAGTTCTACAACAAGCATTGTTCAACCTGAAGTGGTAGTTAAACCTGGGACATTGCTTCAAGAAATTAATCAAGAAGAAAGATTGATGCAACCAGCAAGTGGTAATAAATTTCCAGCAAGAGGAATGTTGGAAGTCACCTTCGACTCGCTGTGGGAAACTCGACATAGATAATTGGCATTGATGAAGAATGCATATTGGGAATAGACTTCATGTGGAAACATTGATGTGACATAAGACTTATTTCAAACATTTTTACAGTCTGTGACCAGTAAATCCTTGTGCACTATATGACAATTATATCATCAGAGATTGAATTTCCAGTAACAACAAGAATGAGGCACAATATAATAAAGACAACCAATCTAAGGTGTGATAGAGGAAAATCCAGATAGACATGTAGTCAAATCAAAGGTCATCCACTGTTATTGTCTTTGGAAGTACATCAGTGGGAGAATGACTAATTAGTTAGCTCCATAAAAATTTTTACCAGAAGTAAGAAAACCTACTGAAGAACCTGAGGTTTTTTCGAGACCACTTCCAAAATATTAACAGGTATTAAGCCACCAGTGTATTACCACGACCATCTTCCTGAAGAGAACTCTCCAAGTGACAAGACAACAAATGTTGATAAAGGGCAAGAGGTCATCCCATCTTCGTGCCTGACACCACAGAAAAGAAAACCACCAAAAATATTAACTGAGTAAAGAAAGATATTTTTCGTTAATTCAAATTTAATTTAATTTAAATTATGAGTTATTGATTTTAATGTCTAGCCTTGTGATTATTAATGGTATTAATTGTGAAGAGTTACTTTATTTCTAGTTGTGGGAAGAGAGAACCTTCTTTTAATTATATGTTTTCTTTGTTTAAGATAGATTGCTAGACTTATTAAGATTAACATAATTCTACTAGACTTAATATACTTATTTATTATATTCTGATACAGATTGCCAGCTATACATACATTACTAGGTTTTAGAAGCATTATAGATTATTCTAGGCTCTAACTTTGCTACATTTTCTATATTGATATTTTTGGTAATCAGACAAATTTAGAGATGGAAACTCATAGATCCCGTGGTCGCACTTATTAATAAAGATCATAAATCAAGTGTTCAAGTGTATCTTGGTTTTTATTATGTTGGTGTTCAGTAAAGACTGTGATTGTATGGGAGTCTGTGTCCAGTCTCTTTTTGTGTGTAAAGACTCAGTCAAAAGTAGAGAAAATATGGCACTGTTCTGTATCATAAAATCCTACGAATCCTCCTGTCTTTGCGGTTCCTGCAGGCTATTCTGAGGGAAATCGGGGTAATTTGAGAATACCACACAAATATTAGCCTTTGGGAACGAACTTGCATAGTAAGTTTCATACTGTATCATGATAGTGAATTCATTTACTTTATATTTAGAGATGAGGACAATATGCATAAGTTAAAGTTTGTAGCTAGATGTTGAGGAAACTATGAAGGCACTGAAGACAGAAGAATATCCAATGGTAATGAGTGGCTTTATTGCAAAAGTAGTTGAAGGTAAGAACAACGTACTAGTGGGATCACGCGGCCTATAACCGAACATTAGCTAAGATAACTTGTAGGATTGGTAGTAAAAGAATTAAAATGTTTTGAAATATTTTAATTTATATTAAAATACAGGTTACAAAAGAGATTTAATATTGTTCTTTAAATTATTTCATTAAAAAAGAGATTTTATATTGTCTTTTTTGAAATTATTTAATTAAAAAGTATTTTATATCGTCCTTTTTTGAACTATTTCGCTAAAACAGAGTCTGGGTTTTCTACTTTTTTAAAAACTTCATTAAAAAAACAACAACATAAGAATAGCATACATATTAAAAATATTGTTGGTTGGGCTCAGCTGTGACAGTTGCCAAATCTGTAACTTTCAGTTAATCATAATATCAGTACTGTTTCTAGTGTTTCTTATATTATTTAAAAACTTCACTTACAAAAAGTAATTTTGTAGTATGTAGGCACACTTGATGTTTTCTGCTTCCTTTATTTAGAAAAGAGAACACTAAAATTTTTAAAACTTTTCGTGCATGCATTTCATAGATAGCTTTAAAAGTAGAACATTGATCAAGGAATTTGGTTAAGTTTCTTTCACTCGAGTTACCTATTTATCTGACTTATTCATTTCTGGTATCATGCGCACTTACGTAGAACACTATGCAAAATCGGACAGCAATCTTTTTGATATGAAGGTCAGACGAAATCTAGAGGTTAAATCCTCCCTTATCTTGCTTTTGGAATGACCAACAGTGACGGGTGGTATTGTACAACTGTATATATATATATATAAAGCTATGCTTTCTCAGTTTGGGGCAGAAAGATTTCAGATTTTATACATATTTTCTTTCTAAAAGCTCTCGACCTCCAAAAATCTTACACTCGTATTAATTTGATTTGCTTGTGTGTTGAATAAAGATAGTTTTCACAGTGTTTTTATAACATTGTGTCCAATATCTTTTTCACAACTCATTGAAAATTTTGGGAACTCAGTTTAATTCCAGAATACGTTTTCTACTGGAACATTTGTTAGTAGAAGGTTCAACCAAATCTGTCAAGGAAAATAGTTTATAAGGAAGTATCACAATTTATCAACCAGCAGCTTTTGGTTTAAATTGCACATTGGAAGTTCTTCCATTAAACCTGCAGATGTTGGGTCAAATAAATCTGTATTTTAAAGTTTACTTGTTACGAATAACGTGTGTTTAAGAATTATTTACCGTAGTAACAATTTAATTAGCTTTTTGTTTGTTTGAAGTTAAGCACAAAGCTACACAATGGGCTATCTGTGCTCTGCTCACCACGGGTATCGAAACCCGGTTTCTAGCATTGTAAGTCCGCAGACATACCGCTGTGCCACTGGGGGGCATTTAATTAGGTATTGACTGCTTAGTATTTTGGAGACTAATATGAGAAATTAAAAATCGTTCATTTGTCTGCTTTGTGAAAATCAAGTGGCAACATTGTGTTTTCTTAGTACGGCTTAAACGCCTAAAGCTGATGAAGAATTGGAAAACAAGAAGCCTAAGATTTGTAGAAAAAAAAAATCACGTAAACTGCAGGTGTTTTTTCTCACATATCTTTTAATTTGTACATTTTGATTTACAAATCAAAAGAGTATAAAAGTACATTTCAGATCGATTTTTTTATCTCCCATAATTCACTACCCGAGAGACCTTTTGTTCAATACCAAAACTCGTCAGTTGGGTAGTGACTTTTGAGAGACAAATGTGGTTATTCTTAATATTTTTGCCCCCTAGTGGCACAGTGGTATGACGGCGGACTTACACTGCTAGAAATCGAGTTTCGATACCCATGGTGGGCAGAGCAGATAACCCATTGTGTAGCTTTGTGCTTAACTACAAACAAACTTATTATTTTCTTGATTTGGATTTGAACCATAGCCTCTCTCGTGCACCAGGCGAGTGCTCCATCAATTGAGTTTAAGGATTAATGCACTAGCGATTGCTAATGAAGGTACTTTTTAAAAATTCAAACTACCAAAAGAAATGAATCTGACTTAGAATCCGAAAGCGACAAACTAAGAGGAAAGCGAGAAAAAAGCACCAACAGTTTATATGACTTTTTTTTTTATCACAAATACTATTGTGTTTTCTTGTCTTCATACTATGTAATTACGTACGTTCTTCTGAAACAAGTTTTACAAAAGTTGTTGCTTTTGTAAGTATAGTAGTTTCTACAACCAATAATTTACATATACACAAACCTACTGATACTAAGTCTTGTAATTCTCTTAACGTGCACTTTTTTTCAAGTTGTTGTGTAGGAAATAAAAGCATTATGTGAAAATTTGCATATTTTTCATTACTTCAAATTTTAGATTTTCAAGGATCTAAAACGAAATCAGCATTATTAAATGACATACCAAGGAATACAAACTTGCGCGTGACTCTCTTCTACAGACATGTAATACACTTCTCT
>NW_013667467.1:227503-230343 GCF_000517525.1 Limulus polyphemus
CCCCCACGAAACCAGTAACTCGCAGCGTAGCCTGGTGTAGAAGAATTAACGTTTCTTTGCAGCGGGACGTTATCACAGCTGTTGGATTTATGTTATGGGAACTTTCAGTCGTGGTGGGTGTTGAAGTCAAACCGTACCAGTTAGAGTGGCGTTTTGCGGTGTAAATACACTTAAACTTCCGTGTTTCTACAAGAGTTTCGTAAAATATATTCCATTTTGCTTATAAATTTGTAAATATTGCGTTTGGAAGTTACTTTTGTTCGTTGTTATATAACGCACCATCTTCGATGGTTCTGGACTTTATTGCTGGATGTCTCGGAGGTAAGGCCATTCCTTCAGATAATGTGCGATTAAAATTTGTTTATTATTATCTTGTATGTCCACTGACAAAATTTGTGGCAGAACTTCAACGTAAGGAAAACCAAGTACCCGGTTTCGACATTTTCGTGCATAAGCTTAAATTTTTATTAATGATTAAATATTATTATCATCAATAAAACGCACGAAATTACACAAAATATATATATATATCTCGGTAACTTACTTAAAGTTAAACTGTTAAGTTTAGACGTATTGAGTTAAACTATTTTATTTAAGTATACGTACTTGTTATTGCTGTAAATACAAATTATTTGAGAAATTTAAATTTCTAGTTCAAAATTCAGGCCCCAGTTCTCTTTTATAATTTTATTATATTTTCCTGATCTATAGTTTGAAGTAGGGAGTGCCGTTCATGAACAAGTCGTTCTTTTTGTACGACTCATTGTGATGAATCATGAGAATCGAGCCGGAGCCCAGTTTGAAGCGATTCTTTTCGTTTACCCGATCAACAAATTATGTGACAGGAGAAGTAACCAGCCTAATAATATAAACTAATAAAATGATTCAGAAACCGAATCTGGTACGACAATCTACACACAATATTCACACCATCATCATGATAAGAGATAATGATAATCATAATAATAATTATTATCATCACCAATATCATCATCATTGTTTTTATTATCATCATTATTGAATTACTTGTATTTTGTGTTATATTTATGAAAAGTAAATTCAAAATTTGATACCTCGTTTTACTATTATGATTGTTTCTCTTTTCTTTCCTGGTGACTGAAACTTAATTTTTACTCCTTTAAAGTTTAATGGGTTGATTTCGAATTGGTATACTCTAATGCCAGAGTTGTGCTTTGGCAAAATGAATATTTTATTTTAAGTGATGACCTTTCAATCCAAACGGGAAAAACTAACTCACTGGACAAGCACGAAAGTACTCTCATTGGTCAAGCCTATAAGTCGAAAAATAATTGGGAATAATAAGAAACAACAACAAAAACTAAAGATATGTAAACGCACACAGAAGATGTCAATGAAAGCATTAGCGAAACTTCTCCCTCGGGAGTCTTGTGCTTAGACAGCACTGTGAAACAACAGATACAAAGGAAGAAAGTTTACATAATCGATAACATCGCTGTGAAGTAATTAAAAAGGATTATTGCAATAAATGTGATACTCTCGAGTCTCTTAACTTTAAACCCTCAAAGACGTAAGTAATTTAATTGACTATCATTTTCTTCAGCTGCAGCTGATAGGTTTTGTAAAGTTGTTAAACTGTTGGCTAAACTATGTTAAATAGTTCATATTTTGATGTTTCTTCCATGATTTTTATTAAGATGTAATCTGTTGTCAACCTGTATTTCATATTTAAGAAACGCACCTACTGAGACAACCAACTATATGTATATCTAGTACTTTCTGTTCAAGTAACCCTTCGCAACGAAGTGCTTCACTTAAGAAGTGTTGTTTTCGTTTCAGCGAATACAAAAAAAAAAGAATCTTTTGAATAAACTTACAAACTAAACTAAAACATATGATTAGACTCTGCAAAATGAATCGAACTGCCCATCACTAGTTTGAAGTTTAACGTTGATTATTGGGCGATTTTTTCATTCCTCTAGTCTTGAGACACTCTAATATAATATAAATTCTAATATAATATAAATATTTGAGATTTAATTTCAGATAAGATTTTATTACATGTTGTTGTTATGGTAAATTGGGTTCAGGGGCATGTTATCACCACCATTTGAAATATATGTACACAAATAGATTCATTACAAAAATAAATAGATAAGTATGTCGGAACTTTAAGTATATATATATATATATATATGGGGGTGTAGGCCAAGGATTCTTCTACAGTAGGTGTCTGTGACTTGTTGGCCATAAATTCGAACAGTAAACGGACAGAACGCACTCCACTTGTTTTGAAATATTTTCAAAACAAATTAAACGTATTGTTACGACAGCGGAAGTCACGTGACGCTAGTAACACGTCATTGACTACTAGAAGGATCCTGTCCCTTCCTGAATGCTCTAGCGTTTACTAGATATGCAGTAGTCTTGTATATATAAGACGGTCACAACGTGACAGCAACAATGTGTAATTGAACTGCGGACAGAGTATTGTTGAGTTGAGCACGTGATATGTTCGTTGTGAATTATAGCGTTTGTTATAGCGCGACTGTGGAAATTAAGTGTATTGCAAAGTTGTATTCAGAAAGAATAAACCAGTTTTATTTAAGAAAGGACTTGTGTCGCTAAAATTTCGTCGGAACGAAATTTACGGAAAATTAACTAACGAACGGAGACGTAACAAATTTGTGTCAAAAGTGGGATAGAAAACAAAAAGAGAAGAAGATGGAAACGAGAGGCGGCAAATCAAACTACAGCTTAGCAGATTTGATGGCAGCAATACAAGAACAGCAAAAGAAACAAGAAGAACGAGAAAATAAACAAGAACAGAAACAAGAAGAACGAGAAAATAAACAAGAAAA
>NW_013667467.1:231343-236355 GCF_000517525.1 Limulus polyphemus
TCATCAAGCTGAAGTCAAAGTGACTGAAGGAGTTGATGATGGTGAAATGGAACCAGGTAGAGATATTAAATCAGAGCATGAAGCCACTGGATACACTCCAGCAAAGTTGATGTTTGGTCGGGAACTTTGGTTGCCAGTGAATCTGTTATCGGAAAGGATGGATGATATTCACCATCAAGTGCGTTCAAACTTGAAAGCGTCTGCTGATTTGATGAAGTTATCTTATGATAAGAGATCTACTGAAGTCAGCTTTGTACCAGGAGACAAGGTGTGGTTGTATAATCCCAGGAAGACCAAAGGGAAGTCTCCTAAGTTGTCTTCTCCATGGGAAAGCCCATATGACATAGTGGATCATCTCTCAGACGTGACTTTCCGAATCAAATGTGATCGGCGAGGTAAGCCAAAGGTGGTGCATGCCAACAGGTTTTGGAATTATCACGGTCCAGGACATTTCAGTTGGGACGAAGTGAACAACAGAACAAATGATGCTGCTGAAGACGTGCCACTCGAAGAAGCCACTGTCAAAGAAGAAACTCTACTCAGTTTTGAGAAGGGGAAACAGTGAAGCCTTTGATGAAGTTACTACCACTGATGTGACTGTTACCAGTGATAGGACATTTCTTGATGAAGCAGAAGCCAACGAGACGGAGACCAGTAGGGAAGAAGATACGTCCCATAAAATTAAGAGACTTTGTTGAATTGTAATTTTGTGTTTGTAATTCTGTACATTTAATTAAGTTATTGTTAAATGTTTATTGGTTTAATGTAAGTGGCTTTATTCGGGACGAACAATACTAAGGAAGGGGCAGTGTTACGACAGCGGAAGTCACGTGATGCTAGTAACACGTCATTGACTTCTAGAAGGATCCTGTCCCTTCTTGAATGCTCTAGCGTTTACTAGATATGCGGTAGTCTTATATATATAAGACGTCACAACGTGATGGCAACAATGTGTAATTGAACTGCGGACAGAGTATTGTTGAGTTGAGCACGTGAGACGTTCGTTGTGAATTATAGCGTTTGTTATAGCGCGACTGTGGAAATTAAGTGTATTGCAAAGTTGTATTCAGAAAGAATAAACCCGTTTTATTTAAGAAAGGACTTGTGTCGCTAAAATTTCGTCGGAACGAAATTTACGGAAAATTAACTAACGAACGGAGACGTAACAGTATGTACAAAAAATTCTTTACAGTATGGAGATCATAGTTGTCATAATTAGTCAAAAGTACATTTAAGTTAATTCAATTGCTTTAAAATCTAGTTGACAAGCCAAACTATTTTTCTCTACTTTTAGCACAATAGTATCAGTGAATAATTCACTTACGCTGCTTCGTGGGTTACCACAGTTGTATCCTGAACTTCCAATAATTGTCTTCTTTCCATCAAAGTCCACACAGGCGGGTTTAGTTAGTTTAGAACACCCATTGACAAGACAAATGATTCTCATTATCTCTATAAACCTGTTAATCTTACTTTAAATTATCAACAGTTAAAGCTTTTCACGCCCACTATGGCTAACTTCAGGTTTTCTAACTTTTACCTGACTGAACTTCTGTTGCAGTTGATTTTACTTTTACTCTGCTCACGCCCGTTTGGTCGCTGCTATTTATATGTTTATCACTGAGGTCGCTAGAATTTTCTATAGCCTCGACACCATGAATTGCAAACACAACTATGACTCTTACAGAGTTACTTAACCAAACTTGTTATAACTATCTCCTTTAAAATAATTGCTTTTAACTCTCTTGTTATGAAAAAATTCAACAATCATTAAACATTAACACACAGTCGTGTATATCCATCAAAATACAAACAAGCAATATCCAAAATGAAAATCGAGAAATACGTCTATATTAAGTTATGAATCTATTACCCATGCTGCCCAATTAACCTTCGGTGGTTAGTCATAAGAAACGGGTCTCTATCCAGTGATGTAGTGCTAAATAAAGAAGTGCAGGAATGCAAAATCTACTACATAATGTGTAAGGTGGGACTCGTTCGAAATAATGGCGGCACGTCGTTATGGCTAAAAATGTACAGGTAGGCCGTGCCCACACGTTCCCATCTCACCTTGAATTTGCTATGCCTAGAAATGGATAAATTATGTTTCGAGAAACGTGTCACAATCAAAATGAACCTAATAAGCAGACTAAACGATTATTTTTGGCAACGAGAAACGCCTGTATTAAAACGTAAATATACTTTTCGGTTAGACCAGACTTTGCATGTATTATGACAAAACGAAAACAATTTTTTCTGTTACTCACACTAGATGACAATCACGACTCTTGTATCAAAACTTAGCACTTTTTGTAAAATTTAATTATGCCAAGATTTTTACAACTATCTTATGTTTTAGGTGGGTATCTTACATTTTTCAGCGGAAGTTTTGTTCTTAAAAGGCATTTTTAGTAACTTTTGATTTGAGTTATACATATTTTACTATATTTAATTTATATTCCATAAACGTACATTTGGAAATTAAAACAGACCATTTCTACAATATAAAGTTTTAAAAATACTTTCAATTTACATTGTAAGACTCTACACTTCAATAGCTACATTTTATTCAGTTGTCTTGTGAACCAGCTGAAATCTCTTTGGGGAACGACGGTTGGAGTTATTTCAAAGTAAAGCCACATGAGGCTTTTTGTTGTCTTCATCGCGGGGAATCGAACCCCAGATTTTAGCGTTGTAAGTTCGTAGACTTACTGCTATCACATCAGGCGATTGGTAACCACCGTTCTAGCTCATCATGGTTGAACTGGTGGCCCGATCCGACTCCACGCTTAATTTTATCTAGCCCGCATACTAATTTTGGGTCACACGTTGAAGCTCAAGTTTATCCATAATATTTTTTTATTCACAAGTAAAGATTAACAGGAAGGCCCCATTCTCATATAAGTAATAAGTTATGGCCAGGGGCGGCGCCACCCTCTTCCCGTTGAAGGGGTGATGTGGGATGGACAAAATATTTAGGGAGCTTCAGTCTACACCTTCTGGGCACAAATACTTTAGTTATTTAGGAAGTGAAACACTTTTCGTTGGCCACGGAGGCTACAAAGAAGACTAAGGCATATTTTGGGGTAGCTTTAGGCCCAGCAAGTCTCCTTCCCCACTACCTCCTCTCGTGGTTATAACCCTCCAACGTTTCCATCCTTTATAGTCTGGCCTTCTATTGTTAAAGGCTGGACCACCATACACTAGTTGTTTCACATAGAAACTGGCTACTGTATGAAACATAGTCTTGCTAATAAAATGTGGCCTCTGAAAAAAATAGCGATACCAGTCGCTAGTGGATATATATACACACAGTGTCATACAAACGAGTTACGACAAGCGAAATTGAATTAATAAATAGTCAACATATGGTAAAGTTATTTACTGTGTCGAAACTAACTCTCGTGTAATAATTCGTTTTTTGAGCGAATGAAATGAATTACTGACTGTAAAAAATTCACATGAGTTTGATTTTTTTTATCTTATAAGAAATATATGCTATTCATACCATCAACTTTTATTATTACTCGACGAGCCATTAACCGATCTTATTTCTGACATTTCATAAGTATTGATATTTGAAATTGTTACAACCCGAATAAAGTACGACGTCGGTTGTTAGTAAGATGCAGACACTGCTGTTGGCGTGGTTTAGTTTTCTAATTATTCTTGAATATTTAGTTCATGAAAAATCACGTATGTAGAACAAGGACGTTTTCTTTAACAGTTTACACTTGTAGCTTTCTACTTTGTTTCATGAATGGATTTTAGAAATCCAGCGGAAATTTTTCCATGGGCGAAGTAAACTATTAATCTTGCTTGACATTATAAAGTAAGGCCCAGTAGATTAATTAACAAGGTCAATCACAAAACTGTATTTATACTATCAGAATGAGATGTTTATTAATATTTTCTAAATTAATAAAATTCCATATAAAGTTTTATCTATAATACCGTTTTTATACAATTATTAGCGAATATTGCAAAGAAAGTATTGTCATCAACTCCTAAAAATGTTTTTATTTAGCACTTCTTAAACAGTGTCTTGTAAATTTTGAATTTGTTTTTTTGTGAAATAATTAGAATATCCCACACGTCATTGAAGTATATATTATTGAAAATATAGTAACTGATTACGTGATTTCAATTTGAACTGACTGATGGAAGACATGCTTAACACGTGTCTTTTTTTATTTGTTTCTCCTAGGCTGTGCTGGAGTTTTAGTGGGTCATCCATTTGATACCGTTAAGGTAATGTACTTAGTTAAAAACAACTTATATAGTGCTAAGCAGCTGTGGTATAGTGCTCGTTACGTATTAGAATTTCAAATAGCGTGAAATTGAGTTATGTGATACTTTAAATTTAGTAGTTAAATTGTACTTTGGATTTTGCAGTTAAGTAAAAGCCGATGTATAGTCACTTTATAATATTTGCCAACAAGACTGATACATACAGTTTTCTTATTTAACACAAATATATTTTAACATACAAACATCAATACGATTTACAACAACAGTTATTACAATCATTTATATACAAAAATTTTACAAACTTACAAGCAATATAAAGTATTTTTTTCTAGTCTGGAACATCCTTGATATCTTATCGAAGGTTCACGATAATCGAGTTAATTACGAGTTGATGTAGGTACAATTCGCTTAACGGGGAGCTAGCTAGCTTTGTCCTTCGTTATTCACCAGCCACACACGCCGAGTTTTCAACGATGAAGTTATATAATGTTTTGTAAAAACACTAATGTCCGATGAGAATCCACTGAAGTTAAATTATTTGTAATATTCGAACTATGTAAATGCTCCTGGTCAAATATATGAATTTTCCGATTAATAAGCGTTATAACAATCACAGTTATAGCTTCCGAAGTTTATAACACCCTGTCAAGCAAACTAATAATATATACTATTTTTTTGGCGCGTCACGTTAGTTATATTTATAGGCGTGTGGAGAGTTTTAGAAAATTCAGATTAGGTAACAATACAAAGCTACATTAAGC
>NW_013667468.1:0-4915 GCF_000517525.1 Limulus polyphemus
CGCTTAAGTTTCGTCGGTACGAAGTTACGGAAAATCAATTAAAAAACGGAGACGTAACAATATGGAAGGTTTAAATAACTTAATTAACAAATATTGTATGAGAAGTCAATATTTAAATTGAAAAACAAATAACTGGTTCTAACTGTAGACAGATATGATTATTATCTTATAAATACATGACGTAAATTATCTAAATATGTAAAACAAACAAGCATATTAAGTTAAAAGAGTGTATGCAATAGTATGCTTATAACTAAGTACGAAGGTGAACAAATTAAAAAATCATGAAAAAGAGAGCGTAATTGTAAAATATTAATCAGGTTTACTAAATATCGAAACATATATATTATTGTTCTGAAAATGTTAAGGAATTTCATTAAAAATAACACGTTTGGAAAATATACATTCAACTAAACTGCACACTGCAATTGGGTAAGAAGGCAGAAGGTTTCAAATGAAAATATTTTTGGATTTATTAAAAACTGACGCTTGATCATGGTATCTAAATGAAAAATGGCATAAAAATAAATATATTTAAAATGTCTTGTATATTTCTAAAATCACAGAACACGAGATTTGCAGAATTTTTATTATAACCAGAAGTGCAATAAATTAAATGAGTAATTCTGCAATTTTCAGTTTTTGCACAATTATTATTCAAATTGTGTATACATGATACTCTAGAAATCGAGTTTCGATACTCTGGGTGAGTAGTTAGTTCATTGTGTACTTTGTGCTGAACTATAAACAAACAAATAAATGATACTGTAGTGCTCCAAGTGGCTCAGAAGCAAGTGTGAATGCTTATAATGCTTAAAACCGGGTTTTGATACCCGATAAGGACACAGTACGGATAGCTCATTGTCTACTTCTGAGTTAAAAACAAATAATCAAAAAGATACTGTGAATTCACTTCATGTTTGTAAATGTTACCGATTTTTTGTTTTCTTTTTCGTAGCCAACAATAAAATATAACGTAATTTATAAAATACAATAAATAGTTGATTTATTTAATTGAAAAATAGGATAATGCAAATAATCTTTTAATAAATGCAAAAGAAAATTATGTGGCTGTATTTAATAAAATAGGATACATTGTATCACTAGAATATATATATTTATATATAACTAATTTTGAGGTGTATTCAAAAGATAACAATTTGAATTTGAAAGACCAAGACACGATCAGTGAGATATTGTTGTAACGTGCTCTGTCGTTGAGCGTTTTATTATTATTATTACTGGATAAAAATAATGCGAAGTTCAGTTTATATAATAATAACGGCATAATTTATTTCATCAGTAAAGCTTGTTACAGGCTACATTATCTAGTAGGCTTAGCTTCACAAACAATGTTTCAACATAAATTCCGATGGGTCGAGGGTTTGAATTCCTTTCATCGAACATGCTCGCCTTTTCAGCTGTGGGGGCGTTATAATGTGATGCTTAAACTCCCTATTTGTTGGTAAAACAGTTGCCCAAGAGTTGGAAGTGGATGATGTTGACTGGCTGCCTTCCCTCTAGTCTATCACTGCTAAATCAGGGATGGAAAGTGTAGATAGCCCTCAAGTAGCTTTGTGCAAATTCAAAGCAAACCAGTTGGGTGGTGGTGGAGAAGCTGAGATTTTAAATATTTAAAACTCACAAGCTTTACTACACGATTAGCTTTACTAACAAATCATAAATTCCGAAACTAATGTACGTCAAGCCTACAATTATAGCTGGAGTGAATTACAAGAATCCTTCATTAACCAATCGATAACTAACACACTTACTGACTCGCTGAATTATAAACGAACTAATTCTCACTGTCTAACTCACTAACTGATACTGAATTGATTAACTAATTCTAATTCACTCTGTGTGGCATTTCTATATTGTACTCCTTTTCTACTTACTACAGGAAGCTTCTAGATGTCGCATCATCATTGTGTCATGATAAGTTCCCTCTAGCAAACAAATATCTAAATTGAAATATTAAAACTGTGGCTTACAATAAGAGTAATACATTTATCAGAAACATTTATATTATTGTTACATCTCCGTTCGCTAATTAATTTTCCGTAAATTCGTTCCGACGAAACTTTAGCGACACAAATCCTTTCTTAATAAAACTGGTTTATTCTTTCTGAATATAACTTTACCGATACACTTATTTTCAACAGTCGCGCTATAACAACGAACGTGCTCAACTTCAACAATACTCTCTGACTGCAGTTCAATTACTCACTACACTGTTTCCCGTCACGTTGTGACTGTCTTATATATATACAAGACTAACACATTCTTGAAGGAACAGGATATTTCTAGAAAACGTGGCGTGACACTAGTCAATTGACCTCGCTGACGCAACATTATTTTATTTTACTTTTATTACCAAATATTTCTTATTGCTTATTGAACTGGGGTGTTCAATGTAAAAGTGTTGTAAATAAATTATATCAGACACAAAAAAGCTATTGGAATAACTAAAAGAAAAGAAAAAAAATAGAACACCCCTAACCAAATTTATGAAAGTTAACATTACCAATAATTACTAAGTGTTTACTTATATCACTATAGTCCTGTTTCTCTGTCCACTCCCAAGGGAAGAGGGTGTGGAGACGAGCTCATTTCAAGGGGTGAGACATATAATTGTTCTTTGGGTATCTGATGACATATTCAATTTTGGGTTATTACCACACTTGAACGCTTTAAATGGTTGGAAAAATGCGGTATACTATAATTTTGTCTATCGTTTTCCACTGTCAGTGTATAGAAAGTTTCTTTACTCGCAACCAGTAAGAGACAACGGAAAGTAATAAGTCAATTCATAGATAAAATACACTTCACTTTATTGTGAATTAAGATTTTTTGCATATCTTTCCACTTGAGTACTTTTTTCTTTACTACTCTATTTTAATTTACTCATTGCTTAACAGTCCTGAACATGTGTTTTTGTGGAAAGTGTTGGATTTTCTACTGGCCATCTGTGTACCTGAATGCCCCATTTATGTATTTATTTCTTATTTCAAAACGTATTATAACAAATATTTAAAATTCTGGGAACATATAAAGGATAGCATAATTATAAGATTTTGAACTGTATATGGACAAAGGAGTTAATTCCGATAGTCAGTTGTTTGCAGATTTGTGCCAGTTGTTGGATGAGATGAATATACATAGCTTCAGCTTATACTATTTAGGCACACTGGTAAGCTCATATATCTGCAAATTGCAAATTCCAGAAAATGTAAGCTAAAAATAAAATAAGCACGTGCAGCAAAGAAAAAAAAGCAATATGAAATGATTCTGTTCTCAAAGTGCTCCACAAGACATGTTTACTAATTTGCAGATTGCACTATCTTGCATGAAAATTGTAGTATCAATCACATTTAATTACTGCAGGATGGGAAGCAGATGCATTGCTAGCATTGCATGATACTCTGCATCATTGACTATGCAGGTTTTCAATCCACCTGCTGATGGTTCTTAAAAAAGTATGATCTAATAACAAAGTAAGCTGTCAAACCAGTTACATTAGCATCATGGTGGTGTGTATGGAATGTTACATGTGGATTAGCTTCCCTACATATAATGCAGTTGTGCATGTTGACACTTCCAGAAAGGGTCAAGGGTGCTTAATCAGACCATAAGATATTAGCAAACCATTGGTCACCAACTATAAGCCTTGCTAAAAACTGCAACACAAAATAAACACATTGAGTTAAATACATTTTCAGTGTTTGAACATGAAGCAGCTTATAAGGAAACATTTGCAAAATTGACTGAAGAGTCTTATGAACAATTGAAATTGGCAAATCCAGACACTGGGAGACATAATCTACACCGCTTCATTCACGTGCACTTATTCTAGCTTGTTGTGCTACAGCATGGCTGAACTCACTAATAGATTCAGTAGGTGGCTGTGGTCTGCCTGTGCCTAGCTTGTCATAAGTGAAACCTGTATTTTCAAACAAAAAAAATTATGAGCTTGCACGCAGCAACTCTGAAACAAGGCCCTCTGTATATTTTGTATATGCACTCTACGGTATTCTTTGAAAGTTGCCTCAGAACTGCATTCTGTCAGTAGTTCACCTTTCCATACGCTTTTCAGTTTCATGTTGGTTAAATGAGTTGCATTGTGATAGATAGGTTCATTTATACTCATGGGAGATAGGAAAAATTAAGAAGCCATGGTGTTGCCCACTGGCGGCAACATGTGACAACTGAGGCGTTTGCATTTACATGATACCTTTAAAACCCCTATGAAATTTCTAGTTTTATGTTTGTGAGATATGGTGCACAGAATTATGAAGTTTTCTGTGTAATCACAGTGTACAATACTGTTATGTCTCCGTTCGTTAATTAATTTTCAGTAAATTCTTTCCGACTAAACTTTAGCGACACAAGTCCTTTCTTAAATAAAACTGGTTTATTCTTTCTGAATATAACTTTACCGATACACTTATTTTCAACAGTCGCTCTATAACAAACGCTAGAACGTCTCACGTGCTCGTGCTCGACAATACTGTTATGTCTCCGTTTGTTAATTAATTTTCCGTAACTTCATTCCAACGAAACTTTAGCGACACAAGTCCTTACTTAATAAAACTGGTTTATTCTTTCTGAATATAACTTTACCGATACACTTATTTTCAACAATCGCTCTTTTACAAACGTTTTAACAACGAACGTTAACTTCAACAATGCTTCCTGACTGCAGTTCAATTACTCACTACCTACACACACATTATTCCCTCACACTATGAGCGTCTTATATATATACCAGACAAACTAGGGCATTCACGAAGGAACAAGATATTTCTAAAAAACGTGGCGTGACATTAGTCACGTGACCTCGCTGACGCAACAATACTTAGTTTAATTACACACTCTCCGACTGCAGTTCAATTACTCACTACACTGTTCCCGT
>NW_013667468.1:5076-13888 GCF_000517525.1 Limulus polyphemus
CAGGACATTTTTAGAAAACGTGGCGTGACACTAGTCACGTGACCTCACTGACGCAACAATACACTTCAGTAAAGGTGCTACTATATATTTGCCTTTAAAATTATGTTTGTGAGTGTTTGAGAATAAAGATAGTTTCAGTGATTGATACATTATGTCCAGTTTATTTCTTTGCTTCAGACTCATTTGAGATTAAGTTAATTCAGATTCTCCTTCGCAAAACATCTTGTGGCTAACCGCCAGTTATTCAACGGCTCCTACGCGAATACTCGAAGGTAAATCAGTGAATTTGAAAAGAACAACATTATCTAGCTGTAATTGTGTAAACTACAACCAAAAATATCATTCTGACTTCTATCAATATTAATTTCATATCATGTTATTATCTAAGTATAAAAATTGTACTTAACATGTGATTTTCTAAGTTTGGTTTGTTATGAATTTCGCGCAAAGCTACACGAGGGCTATCTGTGCTAGCCGTCCCTAATTTAGCAGTGTAAGACTAGAGGGAAGGCAGCTAGTCATCACCACCCACCGCCAACTCTTCGGCTACTCTTTTACCAAGGAATAGTGGGATTGACCGTAACGTTATAACGCCCCCACGGCTGAAAGGGTGAGGATATTTTTGGTGTGACGGGATTCGAACCAGCGACCTGCAGATTAGGAGTCGAGATTTTCTAAGACTAAGAGCATTATACTCGTGTCTCAATGTGGTCAACTAAGAATATGAGACACTCACGTTCACTTTTTTTGTGTGAATGAGTTGACACAATTTTTCTCTTGTGCAAGATAGCTTATTTAATGCATATTCTTGAAATCAAATCCTCTGATGTATTTTCGAAAAAAATGCTGTGTGTGGCCTGGCCTTCATAGTCAATTTTTGATATGTTCACGCATCACGTAAGTGTTTTATGTGTTCAAATATGATATGCAATAAAAAACAAAAACGGCGTATTTTAGTTTCATAAAATATTAAATCTTTATTGCACGTTTCAGCCGACTAATTTCGATAACACGTACTTGCTGAAATTTCTAATAAAACTTTATTTTTCATTGTGACAAAAAGTGTCGTTTTTGTTTTTTACTCTTAATATAGTAGCACAATGTATTTGAAAGAAATTAGAAGTTATTATATGTAATAAACTAATACTTGTATACTGATTTTGTACTTGATGAACAAGTTCTGGTGGGCTACACAGATAAACGATTTCACGTAATAGAAGCACTGCTAGTATCTAAAACAGACAAATACATTGTGTTGCATGAAATTGCAAACTTTATGCCCTTCGAACAACGACTCATTGTATCAAGAGAGTAACATCAATCTTAGAGACAGCTTGTGATTTGTTTATCCTTTTTCTGTTGTTGGTTTTCCAGCGCCCTCTATTTGACTTGATAATTAGTTCGTTACAAGTGAAATAACCTACTTGGTTTGTTATGTTAGCCGACTTGAGTTTGTGAATAGCTTTAAACGTTCTTCGTTATTAAGTTGGAAATTGTTTGAAAAAAATATTCAAATACATCTTAGTGTCTTGATTTACTATAAGTCGACTTAAAAAGGTATGATTTTAAAGTAATGCCTCTTCAGAAAAAGAAAATTGGTTGTTATAAGGTAAGTCGAACTTTTAAATCTTACGTAGATTTTGACGCAGTTGACGATGGTCATGATGCCGGTAAAACTAACGCCAGTAACGGGAGTCGGCTTGGCATTGATGATAGTAGTAAGGAAAACTTCACAAGTGGCAGCAACTTGACAGTAGATCTTACGGTAAGTAACTAAATATCGTATGAAACCATTTTTCTGATTACGTTTAATATTTAGTTAAAAGTATTTGTTTCCACAAATACAGACATTGAAAGTAAGACATAAATTGTACTTTTAGTTTCTGTTCGGTCTTGTGAAGTTGTGTCGTAAGAAGGAAGTTCAGCCGCTGGTGCTGACTATGACTAATAGTAATAGTATTACTATTAGTATATTAGTTAAGCAAGAATGTAATTTACTTATTTTGTGTAATTGTAAAAATAACGCGGCCTCTCTCTCTTAAACTTTGAAGTTTTATTTAATTTTAATCATAGTTGTGGGCCAAAGTTGCATTATCATCAATCAACGTCATTCACACACACACAGTCACAGGATACAAAATATTGAGAAATCCTAAACTCATTCCTAAAATCAGCAAAAATCAAAACTGATATTATTATTAGCAAGTTAGACCACAGAATTGTACTCAACTCTAGCTTTAAAGTTTGATAATGATAATAACAATATTAGTACTAGTAGGTGACAGAAGGCCATTTATTTAGTCAATTTATGTGGCATGAGAAAGAGACCAGTGTAGACTATGCTATAGTAAATATAAATTATACTATTTGTTTCACATCTACAAAATTATCAAAAAACAAAAAATAATTAAAGAAACTTAAACTACCAACACATATGCAGGATATTAGAGAATTGATTCATATGTATTGACAAGAGGCTGCTGAATTTCTTCAGGTTATGAGAGATTACTTTTGACTCAGCATATGAAAGATTATAACATATAAGAGATTGATCAACCAGAACACCAAGATCTTTCCTTAATTTAAAAGTTATTCCTATCAAAATAATACTTGTTATTAAAATATGATAACCCACTTGCATTGTTTTGCATTTATTTTAAGTAAAATTCATTGCCATTTATTTGCTCAATTTATTAAATGATTTAAATCCCTTTGTATAGCAGCAGTATCCTTCTCTCAGCTAGCAACCTGCAAGATCTTATATCATCAGCAAATTTAAGTAATATATCTAAAATTTGTTTATATACATCACTGAAGTAAATCAAAATGAGCAAAGGTCCTAACACTGAGCACTGAGATACCTCATCTTAGACATCAGTCCAGTTTGACTAAACTACATCTGTAACAACCATTTGATTTCCTTCATCCAGCCACTTTTGCATTCAATGAACAAACTTATCCCCCACAGCTATAGAGAAAATTGTTTTCAACAAGCTTTTTATGAGGCACCTTGTTAAATGCTTTCTGAAAATCGAGATGCATCAAATCCATGCCCCTATCTTTGTTTACCTAAGCATTAATTTCTTTGATGAATGTCAAAAGATTACTAAGGTAAGATTTACTCTTAGTGAAGCCATTTTGACTATCCAACAGAATTTCAAATTCTGATATGATACATACTCACACAGTAGATTTTCTCGATCTTCCACTACTCTCTAATGCATTGAAAAACTTTTCTTGCTTCACGCACTAGCCTTTATACCCCATAAGTTCAAGCTGCTCATTTAGCATGCATAGAGCATGATAAACCCTTCACCAATAGGAGCATGATGCACTCTCCTTGAACAGCTGGCACTTCTGTTCTACCTTATGTGAACCTCAGGTTCTTAATTGGCACAGTACAAATTGGATGTGTTTGTTGCTTGCATTCAGTTTTGAATTATGTTTTTTTACTGATATTTTGGGCTTTGTTCATATACATTTTTTTTTGAATAAGTTTGTTTTGCATTTTGGTGTGTTACTGACTTTAATCATTTTTACACAAGTTATTGCAAATTATTGATTTGCAATTTGCCATGATTGCCACCACAGCTCCTTAAGTTACTGGGGATACTCAAACTTCTGTTACCCAGGCCTCGGGATCAACATTGTCTGCTGAAGAGGTGGAAGCCTTGGTTCTTCAGAAGATAGCTTCTTACATGGGTCCTGGGCCTTCTTCTCCACAATGGTCAGCACCTCTTCAGGCCGATGAGGATGACTTAGACAGCCTTTTTCCTGCTCCTTCTTTTGCCATATGGCCACATCCTACATTTTTGGAGGAGGTTGGACCTTCTACTCCTTTCGTCCAATTAATTATGCAGGTTTGTCATATTTTGAATGTTACTCTTGTTTCCTATGATGCCACTCCTTCCCTTTTGTGTGAGATCCTTAACTCGGACTATTTGGTGTTCCTCCCTTCACAGTTTGAGGGTTAGTATGCCTCGATCAACTCAAATTTCTGACCAATACGCTTTAGCATTTCATTGCTCTACCTAATCTTATTTGGATTCCCAACAATGAGATCCGCTGTTACCCCTCTGAGGTTCTAATCCTGGGGCTTCTGTAACATTTTCACTGGTAAAATTTTCAAGGATTCATCTTACAACACTTACTAACATTTTGTGTTACCTCTCCTCATTGTACCTTTTGTCGTTCTCTTGATAAGGTTTGGGAAAACCCCAGATTCTTTCTCTTGTCGACTTTGATGAGGCTGTCATCGTCAACCCTTTCTCTACTTACCTGGCTGCTTTGTTGTTGGAACTTATTGGGGAGAGATGTGCTGCTTGTGAGAGGTTGTCTCACCCCATCTTCCCTCAGGGATTTGATAATGGCTCCATTTTTGCATGACATCATTTTTGGGAAGAAGGTGGTTATGGTGCATGCTAACAACTCCACAGTGGTCTCATACATCACCAAGCAAAGGGGTACCAAATCCAGGTCCCTTTGTTTTCTGACTCTGGAGCTCCTATTCTGGACTCACAAGCACTGGATATATTTCTTGACTTGCCATATTCCCATTTTTTAAAATCTTGTTGTGATCGGTTATCGCATCCACATAAGGTAATTCCCATGGAGTGGTCACTAGATCCTCAAATTTTTTGGTGGTTTTGCTCTCGCCTGGGAACCCTGCACATAGATTCATTTGCCACCAATCTGAATGACAAAATGCTGTCTTTTTCAGAATTTAGGGTTAGATGCCTTCATTCAGGAATGGAAGGCCTTCACTTTTATGCCTTCCCACCTATACGTCTCCTCCCCAAGGTAATCTACATCACTCTGTGTTGAGTTCTTTTGGTGCCTCCATTTTGGCTGGCTCAGCCTTGGTTCCCTCTTGTGAGGTCTCTACAATTGTCATTACCTCTGCTCCACCCTCTGTTTCCTTCTCTTCTTTGTCAACCTCATTTGGACATCTTCCATCCTGCTATTCCCACCCTCAGGCTAGACTTTTGGCTATTGTTGGTCCTTGCAAGAAGACAGGGTCTGACACTGTGTGTTGTTTCTCTCCTTTCCATGTTAGTGTGACCGTTTACAATTACAATTTACCAATGACGTTGGACTACTTTTCATCATTGGTCTCTCTGACATGATATCTGCCCCTCTCATCCTTCTGTTCTTTATTTTTCACAGTTCTTCACCTGACTGTTTGATCAAGATCTTTCGGTTTTAACAGATTCTGTTTATAGAGTAGCCTTGTCATACACGTTTTACCAGATTTTGCTGGGTCTTATCCTTTCCCTCCTTTTCTGGTCCTTTCATGTTCTTTGTCCTTGCTGTGCCTCCCTTGTGCATGATTGGAATCTTAATGTTGTCCTTTTTGGCCCTTCCCAACCTTCATTTGAACCTTTGGCTTCATGTTCCCTGTATCATCTTTCCCTCATGACCTATTTTCTTCTCCTCCTGGCTTGTGGTCATTGTAGGTCTGACTTTTTTGCAATAGATGTTTCCCATACCCTTTATCATAGTACATATATTGTGCTATACATGGAGTGTTCCATCCTTTCCAAGACCACAACAAACCGTGTAGGGAGATTCTGTCTTCACACTTATCCCCACCTCTTTCATGTCTCATATTTATTCCAGGTCAGATGTGGATCATCTTCTGTGTCCTGTGCAGACTGCATTGTTTATTCCCTGGAACCCTTCTGTGTCACATGACTTCTCCCCCAACACCATTATAGGTTGGTTCATCAGCTTATTATGATGGCTTGCTCTTCTCTCTCCTCCAAAGGGATTCGACTTTATTGTGTCTTGTCTCATCAGAATCGACGTATCACCATGACTCTAGCGGTTCATTTTTGTTGTTTTCTGTAGGAGATCATCCAGTCTGGAATGTGGACTACTCCATATACTTTTGTCACTCATTACCTACACCATCTGGCTGTATCCTTCTCTGGTGGATATTGTCTACTTCTTGTGGTGGTTCTACAAGCACAGATTTGTCTCTAACTTTGATTTTTTTCTTCTGTTATGTTTCTTTCAAGGGCTTTCTTTTGCTTTGATATAGATTTGGATCTTACTCAGTGGCGAGTATTGCCTGGTCAGACATACTTTCGTATAAACTTGCACCAAATACCTTTAAGATTATAATTCACACTGTTGAGATGGGATGTTCCACAAGATTGCTAGTGGCTTACCTAATGGTACATATATATATATATATATCTTTCTCAATATGTGGAATTCTGATAGGTATGTGGCAGACTGTCACTCATGGATTATCATATGTAAAGCAGAATGGGATTGCTGCCCATCCCTTCCACTCCTTTGACTGAACAAATCAGGAGTGGTCTACTTTTCAAAATAGGATTTTGCAGTCACCCATTGCACTTTTTCAGGTGTGATGTTTCTCCAAACTCCTAAATCCTCTTATCCCTTCTTTCCTCAAGTTGAGTTTGGTGAGTCCTTGCCTTCCTAGCTGCTGGGGTGGTGGACCATGGAGGCTTCCTTATGAGTATAGAACACACATCATAAAGTTCATATTATTCCACTCTGTTGAGAAGAGGACAAAGCTGAGAACCCTCTGGAGGTTTAATCCCAGGTTTGCTGAATTTAGTGGGAGCTGAACCAGGTAATGTTGGATCCTCCTCTTAATACTGGGTTAAGGTGGATAGTGCCTTGTTCCTACAGTTGAGACTGGTAGATTCCACCTTCTCAGTAATTCTGGTTGCAGGATGTTTCATTTCCCTGCTTCTGCAGTTGTGCTTGGGGGGCTTTGCTTCGTAATACAGGTTGTAGAACATATGATGCCCTGTTCCTACAGTTGAGCAGATGTGCCACATCTACCTCACACTGCGGGGTGTACAGTGTTTATTCTCTGCTGTTATGGTTGAGTCAGAATTGTTATTTTTCTGCTTGTAATACCGAGTACAGGAGGATTACCAGTTTTTACAGTTGAGTTGAGGCTTATACATCCCTGTAAGTTTGGGTTCGGAGTGTTGTACTTCCTGACTCTTACAGTTCATTTGATGGGCGGATGCTGTTTGCTTACTTCCTCATCGTCATTCCAGTTGCTTGTAGTTTAGCACTCTGTTTACTTATGGGTGGGGTTGGTGTATATTTTACTAATGGTCTGTCTGCCCTGGCTACCATACACTTTATATCCTGATTTTGATCTTAGTGAGGTCCTCTGTCTCGTAATTCTAAGGACAGGACATGGAACCTCGTCTGTACGGTTGGGGTTGAGAAGATACCTAGCAATGTCTAGATGAATGCCTCCTTATTTCCGTATGGGTTTAGAGTTACCTCTCACTGACCCTTTTGTTTTATTTATACTACTTGTGACTCTTATTCTACCGGAGTTGGTTTGTTTCTGGCCACATTTGTACAGTTGAGTATGGAGTGGAACTCACATTGATTATTTATATATGATACATTGTTTCCTGAGGTCTTTCTTTGACTAGATCCAGGCCTCAATGCTGACCATTTCATGACACTCCACTTCTTTGAAGGTAAAGAGCATACTTGTTCCAGAAGTGGTGCAGTCCACCACATGTGTGCTTCCGTTCACTTTCAGAGCATGCATGATTGATTGTGTATGGATTCTTTCTGCAGGGAGCTCTTGTTTTACCTTACACCAGTCTCCCCAGCTACTCAATGTGGGATTCTAGCTATTGTGTAAGCGGAGGTATGTATCGTATCAAAAGTTATAATTTTCTTACAATGAAAATAGATTTCCAATAGTTACTTACCTTCTTTCACTCTTTCTCCCCTTTTCTGGTGTTCTGTTTTTGTGGGCCTAATCTTGAAAGTGAGGTTCATGTAAAGTAGTACAGAAGGAGCCATCTGCTCTAAAAGATTGTGTAGTGCTCCTATTGATTGAGGGTTGTTGTATGCTCTGTGCATGCTAAATGAGCAGCTTGAACTTGTGGGGTATAAAGGCAAGATAATTTCTTTTCAATGTGTTAGAGGGCAGTGGAAAATCGAGAATAGCTATTGTGTTAGAGGTGGTAAGTATCTATTGGAAATCTATTTTCAGTGTAAGAAAATGGTAATCTTTCTTAAATCACTTTGCTGACTTTGCAAAGCATCTTTTTATCAGACTTTCAAAAACTTTTTTTGTCACAAATGTAAGACTAAATGGCCTATAATAACCAGGGTACTTTTTTATCACCTACCTTGAAAAGAGAAGTAACATTAGCTAACTTCCAGTCCTCTGGCATTAATCCTGTCCACTATCCAAGGAGGTGTAAAAAATTGTAGCAAGTAGCTCACATATCCAGTCCTTAACCTCCTCCAAAACCATAGAGAAATATCTGGTCCAGGAGCTTTATCACTCTTTTAAACTCATAATTTTTTCTTAATAACCTCAGAATTAATGTGACCATCTTGCTCAATTTTGATTACATGTTGTAAACTGTTCAGGATGAGGAATACTGCTTAAATTTTCATTAGTAAAAATTTAAGAAAAATAAATTTATTAACTCATCCAATTTATAGTTATCAGATATGAGCTTTCCTCTATCATCTCAAAGGCCCTACTTCCATTCATCAGATATGAGCTTTCCTTTATCATCTCAAAGGCTCTACTTCCATTCATCAGATATGAACTTTCCTTTATCATCTCAAAGGCTCTACTTCCATTCATCAGCTTTCCTCTATCATCTCAAAGGCTCTACTTCCATTCATCAGATATGAGCTTTCCTTTATCATCTCAAAGGCCCTACTTCCATTCATCAGATATGAACTTTCCTTTATCATCTCAAAGGCTCTACTTCCATTCATCAGCTTTCCTCTATCATCTCAAAGGCTCTACTTCCATTCATCAGATATGAGC
>NW_013667468.1:14385-17679 GCF_000517525.1 Limulus polyphemus
TCTACTTCCATTCATCAGATATGAGCTTTCCTCTATCATCTCAAAGGCTCTACTTCCATTCATCAGCTTGCCTCTATCATCTCTCAAAGGCCCTACTTCTATCCAAGCATTGTAATTACCTTAATCTAATTTTATACATTTTATTAGGCGAAGCTGAGGATCTTATGTTTACATTTTAGTTACTTTTTAAAAAAATATATATAACATGTAAAAAATACATTTGCAAAAGTGAATAATCTCTCTATAAATTCAAAATGTCCGTTTTAAGCTAGATATAGAGGTAAATATACTGATATATAGATATATTGGTTATAAAAGTCAGCCATTAGCAAATAATCTTGAAAGTCAGTGAGAGAGGGGAGATGCTTTTATTGTGGGTTTGACAAAGGTATTGAAAACTATGCATATTAAGCTGGTTGGAGGTTAAAATGTTAGATTCTTGTTTGTAATTATGTATAGTTTGTGCTTTTGTAATTGGTTTGAAACTGCACCAACATCTTTTAGAAGTTAGAAAATTCTCAAATGAAGAAATTTGAGTTCAGATACATCATGTGATGCAGAAAAATGAAGTTTGAGATTTGTTTAAATATTTCTTTTTGAAATTAAGAAAATGAAAATTTGATATGTAAGTTATGATTTACTCCATATTTATTGACATACGTTGGTAACAAAGTTTAGCTAAATTTTGATTATAACTTTGTAAAAGGTCATGACATGCACGCTTGTCCAGAAAAATTAATTGATTTAATAATATTTTACATGAGATCAGTGTCAGAGGTGATCAAGTAAGTTAATTGGCCAGCTGTAATGGGTTCATCAGTTGGATTTCCTTGTTGTTAACAAGATGTTTGTCCATAATCCCAAAATATATTGAAAAAGGTTTATCCTGTTCAGAAAAATTAACGATAGCTTTAAATCCACACACACTGTGCTAAGGCATCAGTGCAAAATTATCTTCAAGTTTAATATTATGTGAAAATTATTTTAAACTGTTAACTAGTAAGGTATGATGAAAGTAACTAAAAATGTAAATGTAACAGGCTATCATTTAAAAAATCCGTTGAAACAGTTTTATGCTAAAGGTGAAGTTTTGATTAGTAAATTGTTTCCATATTAGTAAGGTATACAAAATTGTCTACATGTATAATGTGAAGATGTACTTTTACATAGAAAATTTGATTCAGAGTATGAAAGGGTAATTTTGAAAGGATAACAAAGGGTCATCTGGATCATCTAAGTTATTCTATTTTTCACTACCAGTCTACTGCTAACTACATTTAAAAAACTGTTTTCAATATCCAACGTTTATCTCTACAACACTCATCAAGTCTCCTTTTAAACTTCTAGAAACTTGAAGGCCAACTATCCCATAGGCTGATCCCCAACATTTTTAGGAAAGTAATAAGACTTTAACTGGAATTATATCTGAGTTTTCTATATGTTAAACTTGTGTCTTTTATTCTCACTGTCTGCAGAGGTTTTTTTTATGGAAAAATCAACTGGCTTTATGGGACATCATCTGGGTTTACAGATTCCAGTCTTCTAATAACCTTAAAAACCTCAATAATATCCCCTTAAACCTTTCCCAACTCCAGTTAAAAAATGTCAGGTGATTTTAACCAACCCCTATATGATAATTCCTCCAATCCTGAAGCCATCCTGATAGTTCTTCACCGAACCCTCTTCCACACCTCAATATTATTTCTTAAAGAAGGTAAATAAAACTGAACACAATATTCCATCATGTTATAAAGTGAACTGATAACTTCTTTCAACTTGTAGCCAATGCATGTATATATACATGTACATTTTGAAGACAAATTTGATTTATTAGTAGCTAACATGCATTGTCTAGAAGGCTTCATAGATGTTCTTAATAGCTATGCCAGATGTTTTATCCTCATTCATTTCCCCAAGTGTTCACCCAGCAAGGCTGCAAGTGTAACTCAAGTAAAGTTGTGATAATCAATATGCATAAATTTACTTTTTATTAAAAAACATTTATCAGGTATCAGCCCAGCTTACCAAATATTTTGAATTTTGCTACAGAACTTAAGTAATCTTTATGTAAACATCTTGTATGTACTGAAAAGAAAACCTTGTGTCACAGTGAGGAAAACTCACATTCTTAGCTATGTAGTAAAAGATAAAGTTATTGTGCAGGCCAAGTTAATAGCTTCAAAACATTACATTCATTACTGTCAATTCTCTTGCATATTTTAGCTATATTAAGAATGTTTAAGTACTACAGAAGGACTTGAATCAAATGATAAGTTGGACAAGTATTTGATAAATGACCTATAATTATACAACTAAGTTGAGAGTAATGGTTATCATAATTTGAATAATGTGTTTAATACAGATAGGAACCTACTGAATAGCACCACTGAAGAAAAGGATCTGATATATAAAGTCACTGAAGCTCATAATGACAATACTCTGTTGCTAATAGTATTAGGTTGTTTCTGTGGACATACTGATTACAAGCCAAAAAGTGTATCATATAAGTCTATTATTAAGCTTCACTTGGAATACTGTGTATAGTTTCGGTCTTCTTACTTAAGAAAAGCTATTTATGTATTGGAATTGATTTAGAGGATGGCTATTAGAATGTTTCTTAGGATGGAGAGCTTATAGAGATAACTTGAGGAAAGAAGGGTAAAGAGTGACCTTATTTGTGTTTACAATATTATCCAGAGGATCATTTGTATAAAGACCTCTTAATACCTTTTTGCTGTGTTCTGAAGACAATAGGATGAGAGCATACAAACTTAGGATTGGGAAAATAAAGTCTACAATCAATTAAGATAGTTTTATTTTTCTAATAGTATGATTGGTGTATGGAATTAACTGATGTTAGCACTTTACAAGTGTTTATGAGGGGAATCAATGACTTAATTTTTTTACTTTTATCAGGGAAGTAGTGTGCAAAGATAGCCATGAAAGACTAAACGGTTCATTGTTGTATGTATTCTACTTTGTATTTGGTTGTGACATTCTAGCTGATGTAGTTGAATTGTGACTTGACTTGGAATTTCTTTTCTTGATTTTTGCTATATAAATGTATTATTTGTGATTACTGGTTATCTGTGACCAGTAGGTCAGACTCTTAGCCAGGAAACAGCTATGAAGGATGATATTATTCTGTTAATTTTCAATATATTTTGTCAATTCTCCCATCACTTTGAGATCAACAATGTTACAGATCCATTGCTGTTTTTAGTTGCAACCTCTTCTTCTGCATCCATAACAATGCCACCCAGATGTCAATTTTTGGCTTTAGCAGGACCCCCC
>NW_013667468.1:17844-37081 GCF_000517525.1 Limulus polyphemus
TCGAACCTACCTTCTTCCTTCGTCATCCACTAACAAACTAAGCGACCCACCGATAGTCATTTAGTTCGTTACGTCAGACCCCCCGACCCCCCCCCCCCCCCCATTTAACCACTACCACTGTGCTGTTAAGTGCTCCAGAAGTACCATATCTTATGATAGAAAACGTGGTGACAACATTGTCAGTCAAGTTGGACAGAGGCTTTATTTTAGCCCTGTTACAGAGGAACATGCTAGCATGCCCCAAGAGGAGCATTTAGGGTACAAAAGAAAATCAGCCCTAAAATGTGGTTATGTACTGTACAAATGACCTCAGTAGTGTTCTGTCATTTCTCTAGTGGTACATATTTTGAGATATTAGTCACTCTGGGTTCTTTGTGTACATTTAGTTTGAACATTAGTTTGGGATATGTTTGAATATATTAACTTAAAGAATGGATAAATTTATGGGCCTTTATTTATACAGTATAAACATGGGCTAATTACTGATTAAATCTACTGAACTTGTAGCTTGCGTAGTGTAAATATAGCTCTTCAAATTGTGATTTTGATTTTATTTTTTAACACATTACATACACATGTAGTATAGGTAGCAACAGCTAATTTGTTTGCTAATATGATATTTTTGTAAACCTGTAAAATTTTACTTTTCAAATGTATGAATTGAATATAAACATGAAAAATAAAATAGATCTGCATGTAAAGATGTTTGTAAGGTCGTGATGCTGTGGGGTCTAAAGTTATTATTTAAGAAACATAATGTTACGGTGTTTGAAATGGTGATTGAAATTCAGTAATTTACTTGTATATCTTAAATGAAAGTGAAGTTCAGAAGATTTTAGTTTTTTATCAGTAAATTTTTATGTGAAAAAACTGTACAAAGTGAGAAAATGGTACCATACATTATTTTCAAACTAAGTGTTTAACCAATTTTGGAGTAGAAAAGCTTAACTATTTATTTTTGAAATTTAGTTTTCTAAAAATTTCAGAAAATGGTTTTGAAAAAAATATAATAATTTCAAATGTGCATTCTAAGAATTTTTATTGTATGACTGTGAAATTAATTTCAAGTTTTTAGATAAATATTCAGTTTGTATTGGAATGAATAAAAATAGAGACATTAGTTTTGCAAGTACACTGCATGCTTAAGGTTGAATAGTGTATATTTAAAACGACTGTACAGGAATGTGCATCAGATGTAAAGGTATGTTTATGTACCTCTAGTATTTAGTATAGAAAGACTAACATAAGCACATAGTTGCCATTATTTAGTGGAATTTGTCAAATTCCTGAGAGGAGTGATATATTTAGGCACTGTACATATATATATATATATATACATATATACAGTGCCTATATATACACACACCATAACAGATTTATTGGAAGTATTGAACAGTGGGTTTCAACTTTATAAATTTAATATTATTTAATGAATAAGTTATTATAGAACAGCTTGGAATTTTTTTAGCTCCTCTGACATTAAGGATGAAGTGTTTACTGTTGGGCATAATTTTAACTAGTTAAAGCTAAGTTTGTGATGTTGAATAATTAATGTTTTTATTATGTACTAGAATTATCTGTCATAAGATTAAGTAGATGCAATTATTGTTTTTTTTTTTTAACTGTACAGTTGCATGTATAGTATTGTTAGTATTGGAGTGTCTGTGAATGCCTGGTATATGTCTTCTATTTCTTTCAGAATGGAGGAAGCAAAGAGGAAAATCTGTTTCTTCAACCAAAACTTCTTCCTGGTGAAGTTGTTGTTAAATGTATGAACAATGTCATGAAGTTTGACAATATGAGTGACAATAAAACTGGAATATCAGGGGCTCTTTGCTGTACCAATTTTAAGCTGAGTTTTATTACATTAGATGACTACCCATCCAACTTGGTATGTAGAAAGTGTTTCATCAGAAAAGGTCTTACAACTTATAACAGAAAATTTTAAAAACTACAGCAATAAATGCCACCGTGTTGCAATATGTAATACCTAACTTTTGCTGACCCTCTACCACTCTACATCACTGATTTTAAAAACTTATTTTCATACACGTATGCATAAACAACTTTTCATGTGCATTTCTCATACAATCACTTGCACGTGAACATGGTGTTATCAAATAATTTAACCTACTTTATCAAATCATTTGTTAACCTATTTTGTTAAATTTTAATTAGGTGTCAGAATATATTGCTTTCCTACATAAGAAAGTTCATTTCAAATACACTGATTTGAGTGAAATTTTTCATGTTGTAAATGATAGATTTCACCAAAGTATTCCCGTACAAAAATCATTATTTATAATTACCAAAAATGTATGTTAATGTTTTGTTTATATGGGTAATAAATGAATAATTACAAGATTAATTTCCATAAATAAGGTCTAGTATTTTTGTTAGTATAAATGTGTGAAAGAATGCCAGAAAAACTAAATTGGAACTTGCAAGAACCTTAAACTATGTAAATCATAAATCCTTTCATTAGAAAAAAATAAAAAAAGAACTAATGATATTGTTGTAGGCCATGTTTTTTATTTTATTTAGGCATTTGTTTGTTTAGAGGGAGTTTTGATGTCATGTAATGAGCACATGGCTTAATGAACAGAAGGTTCTTAACTTTAGGAAACAAACAATATAAAATCCAAGTTTGGTGACAATAGAAATTTTTGATGGATTGTGATTGTTTGGTGTAACTTGTCAAGTTGGTATATCATTAGTTAATGAAACCATATAAGTGTAGAAATTGTAGTCTAAGAAATAAAAAGCAGATTTAACATTTCATTATTTTTTTACCATATAATTCAAAAGAACCCACCCAATAATAGAAACCATTATAACAGAAGTGGTATTATTTGTTAAACATAAGATAAAATTTAGCTTGGATGTCAGGATGATGACACATGCAGAAGATTTTCTGGAAAGTATGAAAAGTGGAGAGATGATGAAGAAGAAAGAGAAAATTAAAAAAAAAAATCAGGAAGAAAGTTGTAGAAAGTTAAGTAGAGATAAAGATGAAAGAGACAGAAAATAAGAATAAAGAATTAACAGAAGAATTATGAACAAAAATCAGTTTGATTGAACAATTCATATGAAATATAGAAAAAGAAATTAAATGAATTAAAGTATAGGAAGACCTCGATATAGTAAAATGAAATGCAAAAGGACATCAGCAAGTGGAAAAAGAGAGTGAATTGGCATATACAAAGATCATTTAGTTATATCTTTCTTTGCATCTGCTCAAGAATTACAGTTTCAAACACCATTTGTAATGCAAAATGGAATAGAACCCACCTGTTACCATTTCTGTTTTACTGCTTGTAACTGCAGAACCTTCCTTAACTACTCCAACTAACACTACTTTAAGTTACAGATTTCAGGAGGCCAGTTCAGCAACACTGCCCAACTGAGAAACTACCAGCTAATGGGAAGGTACCATAGGGGGTATATCAAGCACAATCTGAAATAATCTAAGGTGAATGGATGGCATAGGAAACAATAAATTCAATTTGCTGCACATTTGAAATGTTCATTAACTCTCTGTATACATGTTCTGCCAATTTTATCAGCCTTGTAACCACATGTAACTGTGAAACTATATATACCATAACTGAATGTACTAAGTGTAATTTCACAAAAATTGGCAAGATTTTAATAAACACCACATGTCTATCTTATACCGAAAACCATGTATTTTTTACTAAAGGTTTGTCTGTGAATTTACAAAGCCATTCTTTACTGAGTCAGTCAGAGTGAAAGGTGATTTTCATGTTAAGAATGAATATATTTATTTTCATCTTATAGCTTTCATATTTCTTTTGTATAACCTCTAGAACTCCTAAATGAATAAGTTTTTTAATGCTAAACTCTCTAATTTTCTCTGCCCTAATATTAACTGTAGGAAAATTATCAATGAACAATGAAAGTATAAGTTTAAAAAATAGAAATAAAATGAATATTACCCCTTTTTTTTTCTAAATTGACTGCAGATTGTAACAGAAAATTTTCAGGTTTTTATGGATGTGGATGGGAAGGATTCTTTAGAGTAGGTGTCTGTGACTTGTTGGCGATAAATTTCAACAATAAACAGACAGCACACAATCCACTTGTTTTTAAAATAATATATTCAAAACAAGTCAAACGTATTTACAAAACTTCATTACACCTATTGATTATCACAGTTGTATCCAGAGCCTTAAATAATTGTCTTCTTTTCGGCAAAGTCCACACGGGCGGGTTCATTTACTTTGGAAAACCCTTTGACAAGACAAATTATTATCCTCTATATCTGTTATTACAATATAATCAGTGATAAATTTATGTTATCCTCTCGTTTACCACAGTTGTATCCAGAGCTTTTAAATAATCCTTTTTTATGTCAAACATCCACATAGGCTGGTTCAGTTAGTTTGGAACCCAATTGACAAGATGAATTATTCTTTTTTACTCTGTTATTACAATACAGTTCATGATTACTAAACTTTAAAAAGTTACTAGTATACACACTTTGTGGCTAAATTCACCATCATGCTTGTTAACTTCACGTTTTTCACTTTTACTAATTTAACTTGCTTAACTTCTACAAACTACGAGACGTTATGATGTAACAATACTCACTTAAAGCAATGAGAAAAATTCAGAAGGTTTGAGTAATTTACAACAATTGAACTACACAACAAATGATTTGTAAACAGTTATGTAAGCAAACTTGCTATAACTGTAGCTTCTAAAAATAACTTATTTTAACACTCATGCTATGTAAACAATCTAAATCATAATGTTTACATCAAACTTAAAAATGAAATGAAACAGTCATGTATATCCAACAATATATTCAATATATAATTTTTCACACTATATACAAAGACTGTTTTCAGTTCAGACACAAAGTCTCCTCATATAATCAGCACCAACATTTGCAGTCCACATGATGGTCTGTTATCACATAGGGAATCTGGTAGGCTTCACCTTGACTAGATCCGTGGCTGTTGTCTTGATATTGTGTTTCACAAGGTCTGTTTTGCCTGATCTATTTGTTAAGATATCTGCTTACTGGCACAGTAGCTCTTTCTTCTGCTTGCCAGTCAGTTCATCACTTACATTGATGCCCTTGTGCATCTCATCATCACCTAGTGGTCTTAGGTCTAGTAGGTCTTCATCTTCTATGACAAAATCACCATCTTCTGGTTCTTTGTCTATGACAGCCACACCTGCAACATCCATTTGTGGTGCAATAGCTGAACCTGTTATGTCTCCTTTCCTCTCAAAGTACCTTTTCAACAGATTGATGTGGTAGATCTTTGTTTTCCTATCCACTTTCATTTTATATTCCATTCTATTGACCACTTCCTGCACTTCAAAAGGTCATTTCCACTGCAGGATGAGCTTGTTGTTATCTGTAGATAGCATAACCAAGACCTTCTGTCCAATCTTGAAACATCGATCCTTAGTTTTTTTGTCACAGAAGTGCTCTTGACTGTCTTTGATGTGTTTAGCTTCTCCAGTAGAACTGCTTTGATAGATCTGGTACAGTACTTCATCTTGATCCTCTATTCTGTAGTCCTCTTCCTTTGGTCTTGTGCTCCACTTTCTCCCCGACATTGTCCCAGAGTTTTTACAGTGAAGGGTCTTTCTTCTGTGCTTCCTTCAGTTCCCATAGACCTACTTTCAGGATGTCACTTTTTGAGACTTGATGGGGCTTGATGTCTTGCTTACTTTTCTTTACTTGAGCTTTAGTTGTGATGGCATATGTTTTATCAGTCTTCTTTCTGTCTGGTTCCTCCAAACTGCTACTGCCTGGTATATTGCCAATCACCAAGTAGCAGATGGGTGCTTTCATACACGTGACTTCAAAGTCTCCCACATAGTGTGGAGTGTCCACCTGTATTCTTGCTATGGAAAACTTCTCACTGACTAATCAATCAGCACACACAGGAGTACCTTGCTTGTCATCTGATTTTCAGGTGCTAAATTGGTTCTAACTGCTGCACCCAGTATCTTGTAGGATTTTCACTTTCTTGTTCATGACATAGCCTTCACCTACTGGAATGTCGTGGTTTGTTGACACCTCTTCAATCACTACTGGACTATTGAGCCAATTGCTAACTTGAGCTGATCATCAGTTGTGAACTGTTTAATGATGAAGACAGTGCTTCCTTCTTGTGGAGATTTTGATGTGTTGTTTCTATTCTGTTTATTCTGGCAGCAGCAACCATGGTGATAGTCACTCTTTTCTTGTTTCTTTGTAGGTAGCTGCAGCTGCTTTATGTTGTAATTTCTGCTGTTGTTTGTTGGTGACAGATTTGCACTCATTTGCATTGTGGGGATTGACCTTGTGGCTAATATATGATTGATACATAATGTTATGTGACCCTTGTGAGAGACAAACAAATTTTTGAGGTTCATTGCTCATATTCATCGTTCACTTCAGCCATAAGTTTGAAGACTTTTGCTATCACTACACATTTTGAACTAAACCACTTTCTAAAACTAATTTAGTATTCCAACCAAAGGTTGCTTTAAGCGACAGCGTTTGAAAGTTTTCATTCGTAAAGAGAGGAATCCTCAATTCAGTTACTGAAAAAAGTTTTTTGAATTAGCCTTATTAAAAAATGTTTCTAATTATATCTTTATTGCATACATAATGATCAACTTTCCAACCTTAAAAAAAGAAAAAGAAATTATAGCTTTAAATTTATTATGATAAAGAAGATCCACATTCTGCTATTTAAATTATTTAAGATTTATCTCCTCCTGGCTCGACACGTATGCTTTCATGGAATGTGTTTCAAATTTCAGCACTTACATTGTGTTACTTTTGACATTTGTTTAAAATCAGGAAGTTATTAGTTTTTACTGGTTGTAACAGTTGCCCATATTCGTGTTTCTTGTTTTTCAACCATTTGCTTCCTACTCGAAAAACCCAAAATATTTATTTTTTCTCATTCAGAAGCAATCCAACAAATCAGCAATCATGTTTGTTGAGCCACAACTAAGTTTAAGATAACTTCTTTGACTTGTACATATTCATAAATAATGGGACACTCAAATTATGAAATGGGATGTTCTATAGCTGTCCAATATGGTAATTATTTTGTAAATAATTTTATATAACTGTTTACCACTTTCAACCTACAGTGACATTCAATTTAAACAATTCACAAAAAATCATTATTGGAAAGTAATAAGACATTCCAAATTTCCACTCACTCTGTTGTCATGTACACTACCTCCTCAAACAATGAGCTAATACACAGAGCAGTACTAACAGGGATCCACATGGCGTATCATCCCAAGAACCTCACGGGAAAATTCCACATACATCTCTGGCAAGCACAAAGTGTGTATTAGCTCTATGCATAGGATGCTGTTATTGACTGTTTGCTAATGTTTGGGCCATAAAGAAACGGGTGTGCTTCATGATGTGCAGACCATTGTTTTTAACCTTTCTTTCATTTAGTATATCAATTTATGTAAATAAATGAGTAACACCGTATATCCTGATTTTAATCTTAATGAGGTCCTCTGCCTCATAACTCCAAGGACAGGACATGGAACCTCGTCTGTGGTTGAGTTGATACCTAGCAATGTCTAGAAAATGCATCCATCTTCATAATTCCAAGAATTGGCTATTGGCTTTTCATTGTTTCTGTGTGGGTAAAATGGAAAATACACTGACTTGGCAACACTAAACAGTAACAGGCTGTGTGTGAACTATGTACCTCCTCCTGCAAGTGAACAGGTGTCACATGAATTATATTGTAGAGTAAATAAACTCAAGAATCAATTGGCAGAAATCTAAAATCATAAAATTGTCGGAAGGGTATAGAACATGAACGTTTCAGACTTTTTGTAATTCTGTCTTTAGAATGATCACATGAAAAAGTAAACATTTTTTGGCTAAGTTCTTTATCAGTTATTGCCTAAAATTTATTAATAAAAAAAGAGAGTTGGAGAGAGATGCAAACCCAAAAAGCAGCAATGTAATAAAATATGTCTCATAAACCTAATTACCATGTACAAAATAGTCAAATATTTGCTATTAAAGTATTATTGAAGACAGCTTGTGACCTTATACCTGATTAGGTTCCCATTATATATATATATACAATAATTGACCTTGGTTGGGATATTTTGAGCCTCATTACTAAATATATGTGCAACAATCTTCTGCTTTTAAGGGACATTCAAGACTGTAAATATAGGATTGTGATGTATGTTGACATTATTTTGCCTGTTTGTATTAATTGTTACAGTTATATCAGAAATGAATAAAATTCTTAAAACTGGTTCATGATTTTACTTGTAACCATCATACCCTGTGATGACTAATACACAGACAGCACCTTTGACAACAAATGAAATTATTCAGGACAGTTATTGTTTTAATTACAGTATAAGTGTAGGTGTGTTTTATTTTACAATAAAACTGACAGGTTAATGTTATATTTCTAACATGGCTTCCAGTTTTTAGTTAATGTGTACAACAATATGAGAGTGATCTCAAACTTGGCATGGTGAAGTGTCATGATGTATGATCATCATCCAGTCATGTACAAGTTGAGTTGATGTCCTATTGAAAAGCTTAAATAATATGTTCAGTAAATTTTATTTGGTTTTGATCACACATCAGAAAAGTTATTAGATGTGGCCAAAGCCCAGTGTTTAGGAGAAAGATGCACAGCTTTATTATTTATTGTTCAACTAAAGTTGAAGTATACTTAAGGGAATGTAAATGGTGAAGAATCTGTTAATGTTTGGTTTAGAACTGAGCAGTCATTTGGAATTTTATTTAATGTCTTTTTTTGTTTGTGTCTTCTCTAAGTGTTTTTTGGTAGTTCAGTTGGTGATGTTCTTGTTAAAACATTTTATACAGCTATTGCTTCATTTTGTTATAAGATATAATGAAACCTTAGTTACTTAATTTTGCTAAGTTCACATTATATTGAAATTAGTAAATTAGGTCCTTAAAGGTTGTAGTTTGGTCCTGGAACATCCTGAAATTATTTTCCCATTAGTCTCTGTAAACCATGGAAAATTTATTTCTTCACATTTTTATTGCACTTTGTATGATACATTTGATTAATGGTTTGATTTATTTTATCAGTATTTATGAATATCTTGTGAATTATCAAGTGTTGCTCTGTTGTTAATTGTGGAAGTTTAAGTTTGGTTACCAGTGTTTTTTTTAGTATTAGGACTGTTCTCAGGACTTTACAGTCCAAGGAGGGGGCAGCATTATAGGCTATTTTTTTTCCTTTCTATAAGTTTAGGCCTTTGTATTATTGTTTGCCTAGAGGTAAGTTTGATGTCACAGGGTGAGTGCATGGCTTAATGACTAAAATTCTGTTGAAAGCATAAGAAACAATCTGAACAATATAAAACTCAAGTTAGGTGAGACTGAAAGATGTTGACTGATTAGTGAGTCTGTCACAATGCTTGATTGATGATTAAGTTATTGAACTGATTAGTAATTTCATGGGTGAAAGTTCTCTGTCTGTAGACTGAAATCGTTCAAAATGGCTTTCCCCAGGCATGATTATAAAGCATGATTTAAATTTAATGTGAAACAAACACATTTTACAGGTTATTGCCAACACTGTTCTAATATTTATTTGTATAAATTTACAACCATTTTCACTTGTACAAGAATAGGGTCATAATTGGTTAGTTCGGTGATGTTTTGTGTATGTACAGTTGAGGTTTTAAAACATCAGTTGGGCATGCATGTAAAAGTATAATTTTTATCTAGCTTAGTGTGATTGTTAGGTTGGTCCATTGCATTACACACTTACATTACTCACACCATTTTAAAGAGACATGCTCAGAGTACCTATCAAATAATTAAGGTCAATCAGAGGATCTCTGTTGAATAAAATGTCTTTGTATATGGTAGTGTTTGTTAAGAGATCTTACTGTCAGTAAGATTTTGTTCCTTCAGGCAACATGTGGTTTGTGTGTCCTGAGAAGGTGTCCCAGAGTAGATGTAGTTTGCAACTATATGTTTTCAAACTGTCAACTTCTGAAAAGCAGTTTCCCATAGGTTATGATCAAAAACAAAAAAACATTCTTTTTGTGTTTTATGCTTTAGAGCAGTGTTTCCCAAAGTGGGGGCAATGAAGCCAAAAAATGGGCCAAAAACAAAGATGCTGAATTAATTTTAATTCTAAATAAACAATAAGCCAAAAAAAAAAGAATTGTGTTGAATTAATTGTATCATACAGGATGTCAAAAGGAGATGTTATAGTTTTTACTATGGCACTGTTTTTCAATCACCATGCTAAAGTAGTGGGGGAGGAACATTTTAGAATCACATTTTAAGGTATTTTTTATAGGTTTGGGGGATCTCAAAGCTTTTTTATTCACATCAAGGGAGCCTCAGACTAAAAGGGTTTGGGAACCACTGCTCTAGTGAATCTTTACTTCCTCTGTGACACATTTTTAGTAAATGAGTGTTTGATTGGTATGCTGTGGTAATTTTTATAAAAAGGTATTATTGATCTAAATTAATTCATATTACTAACAAAACTTCATAAGAATTGTAAGTATGTGAATTTTCAGCTAAACTAGTTTGGTTATTATTCATATATCCGATTTACTTTTCAGCGTTTGCGAAATCTTTTACTTCAAGAAAATGATGTTTGTTTAATGAATATTGACTCTGTATACCAAGGTAAGGTGATGAAAGTTCAAATTATAATGTATAATTTAATAGTTACAACTGTCTATGTATTATTGTGTTTGAAGTGAAAAAATTATTAAAACATTTAGACTATGAATCAGGAGAAAGTGTCTTAAATGTTTTCTTTGTTATTTTCTTTTCTGAGTTGTTATAACTTCCTAACTAATAAATCAATGAATTTTAATAATTATAAATCTGTTTTTTTATGAATTATTTTGTGGTATTATCAACTCTTAACTAGTTTGTTATATACAAACAGCTATATTGACAAAAAAAGTTTTATATACACTATGGTCAGCCTGCTGTTGAAATGGATAAGCGGTGACAATTTTTCCACAAACTAACGTGAATTTTTGTCAAGTTCCATGACTGTTTCAGTGTGTTATGTATAAAATGGGGGATATGCAGTATATGTTCTTCATTGTTTTTTGGATCGTGCAGTGTAATTTGATAATAGATCCTGGAATGCTGAGATCAGATTGTTGATTTTTGTGTAATTAAATCCTAAAATTACTAGTTTCTGAACCCAAGTCTTTGTTACAAGCTGATTTTCTGTTTTTGATGTGTAAAGCAGAGGGGCATATTGCAATCAGCTCCATGAGTATGTATGTTTCCATACACATATCTCAAACTAATGGACCGATTTACCTGAAAATTTGACACAAGATGGAAAGTCAGTATGGCACAATTTCTCCCAAATTTGGTCTGTATCCAAATCTAGGTTCGGATTCTGGATCAATTTGAAACATTTTTTATAATGTGGAGATAGGGCAGTTTTGGGTTAATAACTCTGTAATGTGTGATTGGATTTGTACCAAATTTCATTGACACATTAAGGTTGTGATTCCTCATCATACAACAAAATATTATCTGGATCATTGATCATTCTGGATCTGAGAAGGATTTTCTGAGTTTTTGAAGGTGAAATTTGACATTATACAATATAAACGCATGCAATCTCAAAAAGGAGCCTTGGGGTGAGGGTATGCAACCTCTATGATTGATCTTGTTTTGTAATTATTGTCTTTTTTTAGTGATTATACTTCAGTTGCTGACAGTTTGGTATCCACTATCAATGGCGTGTTGACACTACACAATTGTTGTTTACTTGTTTTATACAGCATATGTTGAAATAGTCACAAGGAGTGATGAAAATTCACATCAGTATGTTGAAACAACGTTGTCATTTTCCCATTTAAACAGTGACTTGTCCGTATATAAAATTTCGCAATGAGTTATTACTGCACCTGCTAACCATGTCTTTTTAATCAATTAGCTACACTTTATTTTTTAATTATGATACATGTAGCTAGATCGTTTTCATCAGCAGTATCAATAATTAAACATAACATTCAGAATTTAAAGATAATTTATTGTTGGTGTTGCTTAAAAACATATTTTAGTTTCATATCAATCATTAAGGAAGTTTGATTAATAATGAGAGATTTGAAGTGTAGAGCTTAGCAGTTAGTGGTATTTGCTAATCGATTAAGCTATTGCCCTAGTAATTGCTTGCATTTGATTAATCAATTAACACAGTATTTCTCAAACCATGATATGTATAGGAAACAAAAAAAGTTGGGAGTGGGTGCTGCTATGCATTGACTTCCATCTATTCAGCAGGTCAACAACAACTACATATGAATGAAAGAAAAGGTTGGCAGTGGCAGATACCATTAGTAGCTTTGCCATAACAAAGACAGGGCAAGCAAGCAAGTTTGATGGCAGTGTTTCAATTACTTAGATAATTGGAATAATTAAACATTAATAATGGGGAACACTAATATCAATTAATCAACTAAATTATAATTTTGATTAAGCAATTAGTTGCTTAATTCAATTAGTTATTAATCTTTTAAAAGTATTTTAATGTTGAATTTTTTCGTGACTCGCATAACATACATGTAATGCATTCATTTATTTTAGGTACTAAAAAGTATTGTAACATCTTGGGCATTTTTTATGATAATAAATAAAGTTAATTGCTTTAAATTGTCATTGTTATATAAAAAGTATTTGAGTTTTAAGTGTTTCTTTTCTGATATTAGTCATAAATGGACGAAGGAAGAAACTTACTTCATCAATGAATATATCTGGGGATCTGAAGGCTGTTGAAATACACTGTAAAGTAAGTTTGGAGTTTGATTATTAAGTCAGAAAAATGTAATTTTTATATCCATTTTGGTAGAGATAATTTAATGACTTAATCATTTTTATTGGATGAAATTTCATTTGAAGTAAGTTTTTTATTGTAACTGTAAAGTATAATTTTTCCTTCTGTAGGATGTTAAAATACATTGTTTAATATGTTTCTTATGTAAGGCTTTTATGAACTGTAAGGTTGTAAGGAACTTTCTAATATCTTGTCTGAGGTTTTGAAGTATATTATAAAGCAAGTCTTTTTTTAGTGAGATGTTCAAATACATTTTAAACAATTTTCTTTGAAATGTTAAAAGTGCATTTTTAAGTAAGTTTCTTTTTTGTAGTTTTAAAATACATTGCTGAATACATTTCTTCTTTTGACATCTTTTATATATATATATTTTGAAATGCTTTAAAAAGTAAATTTTTAATCTCTCATTGGAAGTCAGTCTTACTGGATTCCCTTTTTTGCCACACGAGGAAATGTAATGACAGAGATGCATACATTAATAAATAAAATAAAAACTTGACTGGTTTTGTTTGAACACGTCACAAGTTTGGATACGTATATGGGATGAATATAAAAAGTATTTACTCTACAGGTCGTTCGATGTTGTACATTGTTATCTACAGTATAATACTATATTGAAGTAAGAAGTCAAGTTTTTATAAGTTGTAGGATCATTATATAAAAAAATTACAGTGATAAAATAAAATGTGTAAAGCTTCAATTAAGGTAAATATATAAGTTGACTGGTTTTGTTTGAACACGTCATAAGTTTTGGTCGGTATATGGGATGAATATAAAGAATATTTACTCCACTGGTCTTTCGATGTTGTACATTTTACGTACAGTATAATACTATATTGAGGTAAGAGATCAAGTTTTTATAAGTGTGTAATGCTTCAATTAAAGTGAATATATAAGTTGACTGGTTTTTTCATTCTTAACTTAGTGTTAACTGTGCATTAAAGCATTTCCATTATAAATGCAAAATACATGTAATTATGTCATCAACTAGAATAATCTTTGTATTGATTGGTTACTTTGTGGATCTATTAAATGCCCTTCACTTTATTTGTTCATAGCTGCTAATGCTCAGTTAACAGTAAAATGCTGTATGTTTAATATTTTTTTTATATATAAAGCTTTTAAAATCAACTTAAAAAATATATGAGCAAGTATGAAAAGTTTGTAAGTGTACATTATTTATTTACATTAACTCTTGTGAAAAACTGGCAGTTTTTCTTTCATCTATTTCTAGGATCTAAGAATATATACATTCAGTTTCAAGTTCTGCTCTCAATGTGATTCCAAAGATGTAAGTTTTTCATTTCTAAACAAATATTTTGTGTTAATATTGATACTTACTAGGCTTTTACCTGGGAGGACTTAAATTTAAAAAAATATATGAATTTGACAGTTTATTGAAGGTACATGTGTGAAAATAATTTAATTTCATAATCTTTCAGTCTTTCCACTAATTTGCAAAAACAAATTTTAATAGTCTATGGTTGTGATATGTATATCATAATCATAAAAAACTTTTTTTTTACAAATGATAAAAATTGAGTCTTACATAGAGATTTGTAAGTAAAATGTTGATGAAACAAATTTGAATTATGATAGTGTACTTCCTTTATGTTACAAAAAATTACCAAAGCTATTTCCTGAGTTTTTTATTATTTACTTCACTTCAGATTCTCTTACGACTTTAGTTCTGATGTTTTCTAGCATGTATATAACAATTCATGTATGGAATATAAATTTTATATGCTCACTAGGTTTACTGAAAAATATTTTATACAACAAACTGGGGTACCAATCTTTTGTCTGGGTTATGAAGTAAAAAAAATGTGGGGGTGGATGCTATGATAAATAACACAAAAATCCAAACTTTCATACAATTTATTTATGACATAACATATTACAGTTTTGTATAAGCTTTAATAATTCAGTATGTATTTATTTAAAACATGGTATACACTGTGCAATGGTCAGGATGATTTGTAGGATAAGGTAGCTGCCAAAGTAGTGGCAGTAAGGGTGCTTTTTGTTACCCGCTTTCAACACACACCACTTAATATCCTTTCACAGTGTTTCACATAAGTAATTAATTGACAGTCATTGGCCACAAAAGTGTCTTACTGGCCAAAGTTGAAAGGCCACAAGTCAAAGTAAGATGTAGGTATAACTCAAGAAATGTCTTTTCATGTCTACCTTGTGGTGGCTGTTGGAGTAGAAACTTCAGCTGAGTTTATGTAGTATTACAATAGTGGCGGCCATTTTTTTCATTGCATTCCTCCATAGAGAGTGCTAGCGCACTCTCTGAGATAGATAAGACGTTTGTGTGGCTTCTCCCCACATTGTGTGTATGTTGTGTTTTAATAAATGTAATAAGGTTTTTTTTGTTTGGTGTAAGAAAATGGTGCCATCTACAAATGTAGTTAAAGTTAATATATGTCAAAGATAATAAATGCTCAATAATATCAATAACAAGGGTGGAGGGTTGTGAACCCCCCATTAACATACTACTTGTTCCAAACTATTATCTCACAAACTTTGGTTGAGATTGGCCCAGCGACGAAGGAGTAGTTAGATAATGGACAGACAGACACACAGATTTTTGTGCTTTGTATATAGGGATTCCTGTATATTGTTTTTTCAATAGAATATAGATTTTATATTTGAGAAACTGTTGCTGGTGTGGTTGATATTTATTACCTGCTTGTTGAAGTACCACTAGCTATTACTTCATCTTTTAGCTACTTACTGATTGAATTCTGTTTAATGTCACTATTAGTGTTCTAAAAGAATTATTTACTCAAAAATAAAAATGTAACTTATACTTGCTATTGAGCACCCAAAGTTTTGTATGTTGGACAACTTTCCCAGTGGCTCATACTGTACATTTTGTTTAATTCTGTTGTTGCTCATTGCACTTTGATATCTCCAACCATCAAAAGCATTATTTATTTAGTTTTATGCCTACTTATCTGATTTGTTGTTTATTAAAGATAAAAAAAATTATAGTGTAAATATATATCAATTTCTTTACAGCTGTTGAATACAATCCTTTATCATTCTTCTCCAGGACAAGTACAACTGCTGTTTGCATTTGATTATGTAGGATTTCAAGGTATTATTAATATTTTTATATATCTATTTTATATAAATTCAATTCTTATTTGTATAGTCAGCTTACTTTTGGTCAAAATATAATAATAATTGTATAAATCATATTTTTGTTATGTTTTTTAGTTTTTAAAGAAAATTCTGATAATCAATAAGGATTTTGAAATGCTTTTATAAATAAAGAAAAATATTGGGGAGTTTAATAAAATGACCTTGCTAATGTCAATACACAATTAAAACACAGCTTTTATGATAATACAAAATTATTATAACTGTTTTTAACCCTTCCACTACTGGTAGATCAAAGTGCACATTTGACAACATTTTTCGAGAGTTACATTTAAATTTTAATTAAACTACTTTATTATCATGATATATAAATAAACATGGCATCAAATTATAGTTAATAAATAAAATTTTAATATTATATAAATTTTAAGTTCTTAATTTCCTAATGAAATATTTAAAAAATCCTCAACCTTTCCTAGAATGAGAATTGTGACATCTATTGTCTAGGTCTTTCCTCTTTAATTTATTTACCACCCCTCTGAAAAGTATGGAAGTTAATGTAAATTACTCATTATAATATAGTTATTACCCATGTAAAGCATAATTTTTATAGCCTTCAATCTAATTTGTTTATGGAGCCATAAACTAGAAAATCAGACCCACTTGGCATGCCCACCTGTTACATCCTCTCTTTCACAAATTGTTAATAGTTCTCTCTGATATTTTATACTCTATTATTTATAGCCAGTAGAAAGCCAAAATTTTACTCTATCAAATGATGTATTATACTGTGTTGTTTTCTGTACAGGGCATTGTCTATTTTGTCCTCCAGTTTCAACTTTGTTCTCATAGGAATCACATCAACGAGCTTAGCTGAATGTTTAAGTCTCTTATTGCCTAGTTAGAAAGCCATAAAAATTATTATAATTATAGGACATTGTTTGCTTTTGGTGTGTTATTATTCTGCACTTTTAGGTGCATTATGTAGTAGTACCATTAGTATAAAAATAAATAGGCTTAAATTTCATTGACAGTCGACAGCAAAAAAAAAGACACAGATACTATATTTCTTGTTTTTAATGTGTATTCTTTATTTATTCTCATAAAAGTAACTAAAATGTTAAAATTAGAAACTTATTAGGTTAGTTTAGGTAAGATAAAGAAACATAATAAAAATTCTTCACAGGATATGCTCATGACTAGCTCATGCATTATGTAATTTGATACGGTATCATGAATTAAACATTTGCTGAGCAACTTACAACTTGTATAGTGGGATTATTAGTTAGTCACAGTTCAAAGGGCAATAAACCAATAAAACATAATTAGAAACAGGTGTGTACTGTTACAAGCTTTAACCTATTTAGGATAAAGAATTGTAGTTTCCTGTTACAATTTGTAGTCATTCTAGAAAGAAAAATAGGTTTTATAATAAATATTAAAAACAGGGTAATGCCAAAAACATCTTTAATACAGAAATTTTGGAATTTCTGTCATCAGTGTTAATATCTAAAACAAATTAGTTCAAAATTTTCAAACTACAAAGAACAACATTATCATTGAGTGAGTTTTCATATTCAGTCAGAAGTTTAGAAAGAACAGGTTTAAACGGCAACAATATAATGGAATGTACGATAAAACATGAGGCATAAATATGTTTAATAAATAACATTGTTAAGAGAAACCATTATAGAGAAAGACTTAAATATGAATATCAACACTGTATCTTTAAAATAATAATAAATATAAAATTAAAACACAGAAAATCTGGAATTGATTACATTAATGACAACAGGGAGGAGTTCATGTTATTATTTAGTGTTGGGCAATCACTGAAAATGGAGAGGCTTTCTTTAATAAAGAGTTTATAATCTGTGGTTCCGGAGTCGAGAATTTTAAAAGTTTTCTAGAAGTATGGGGTGGTTGTTATTCTCACTGTGCAATCAGATAAAAGACTCCAGTAGATTACTTAGCTTATTGTGTGCTCCTGTGCACGTATCTGTAGGTGATGGGTAGTTTCACCAATATAGGTAGCTTTACAGCTACAACAAGCACAGAGGATTGGGTGGAGTGCAATGTTCCCTGTAATTTTTCAATCCATGTGCAGAATAAATATTTTTCAGGTGCACCAGTATCAAGACAATGTGTGAATGTGCATTAAAAAAATTTTTTTTTTGGGGGGGGGGGGTAATTTTTATACTATCAACCCTATTGAATCATTAGGCTGCTTTTCGATGCTACGAGCTGGTTATTTAGGCTTTAGGCCTGTTGACTGCCAGAGTTATTAAGGCCATCAACATGTTAGATACTAATGCTGATGATGAAATTTAAGGAAATTCCGAAAGGTCAATCAAATTCACTGAATGCTTGTAGAGTTAGGGTAAAGAAAATTACCAATAAAATATAAAGTTTTACAGAAAGAAAATATTAGATATTTGTTTAGGAGGTTTTATAGATTACTCAAATGAAATTTGACAGTTTTCCGTCATATTCACATGAATTGATATATTTATAATTTAATTAATATCTAGTAGATCTTCCTTTCGCTTCGTGGAGTTCGTTGATCCTTTGGGGCATCATGAGAATCATCTTGTCAATTTTAGATTGTGGGATTTTCGCCCACTCTTGCTTCAAAACTTGGAATAGATCGCTCTTCAAAGTTGGTTTTTTGGTTGTTTCTTGACTTGCCTGTCGAGTATGGCCCAGAGGTTTTCGATGCGGTTCATGTCAGGAGATTGGCTCAGCCAGGGCAACTTCTGGATACCATTTTCTTCCTGCCACTTTTGGGTGTTTCTAGCAGTGTGACACGGCGCTCCATCTTCCTGGAACAACGTTGTGTTCTTGTCCACGAAACCTGAGGAATAAAGTGGCAAGAGTCCTTCCTCCAATATTTCGACGTATTTCGCAAAATTTATGTTACCAACGCACTCCACTAAGCTCGATCTCCCACCAACCCAAACAGCTCCCCAAACCATCATGCTGAAAACCACCATGCTTCACAGTTGGCTGCAATCTGTTGAGCCAAAACTCTTGGTGAGGCATTCTCCAGACCCCATATCCTTTCACTGTCCGAAAATTGAGCGAATCTTGATTAGTCTGAGAACAATATGGTCTTCCAAAAGTCCAGAGGCTTGGTTATCATATCACTTGCCAACTTCTTTCGTCTGACTATGTTGGCAGGTCTTAATAAGGGCTTCCTTCTAGCTGCTCTGCAATGATAACCCAATCTGTGGAGAATCCGTTGAACAGATTTCGGGTTCATTCCACCAACT
>NW_013667468.1:37808-42971 GCF_000517525.1 Limulus polyphemus
CATAAGTCAGTTAAATGAAGAAAAATTAGGTGTCTATTTACTTGTGACCACTCAGTGTATATATATATTGTTACGTATCTGCTCGTTTGTTAATTTTTGGTATAAATTCTTTCCAAGGAACTTCAGTGATACAAGTCCTTTCTTAATTAAAACTAGTTTATTCTTCCTCAATGCAACTTTCTAATACACAGAATTTCCAATCAGTACGTTAAACTTAACTACTTTTATAACACATGCTATAAATCGCAGTGATTCACACACTTTACTTACGGTGCCTACTGTTCGCCTGACTCAATTATCTATCTCTTCAATCTATCTATATCTCTTCTATCGCTGGCTTTATTTGCCGGGCTTATATACTAAAAAAGAGGGCGCCTGGCAAACACTTGGATATTCGTGGAATTCCTCGATAAGTCATGATCCTTCTAGAAACTCCAGCGCCCATGCTCCCAGCATCGTGTGACTTCCACTGTCGTAAAAATATATATATATATATACCAGATAATCATTATAAGAATGTCTTTTTTTTTCTTTCAAAACATTATTAAAAATAAACTAATGGAAAGTATATATATTGATCTAAGTGTGTAATAATGAATGCATACAAAATTATATCAAAATATAAACTAATAAGTTATTTATCCTTGTAATGATACTAGGTAGAAGTACAGAAATCTTCGTAAGTGAAAACATTCAGACCCCATCATTGCCAGTGAAAATTTCTAACTGGCTGCTCTCTATGAGATTTTACGTGAATTAAGTTTCAGTGCATTTTCTATCGGCATTTTTGAGTTCATCTTTCTTACAAATAATTGTTTTACTTTAAGTGATTTATCATTTTAAGAGTAAATCATAAATGTTATTGAAGTGAATAACTGTAAATTTCAGTCTACTTATGGTTTTATTTTATGATATCCTAAAATTATAACAAAATTGCATGTTTAAAGAAAAAAATCATTTAAAAATTATTTCATTGTATAACCAAAATCAAAAAAGATTAACTATTCAGATATGATAGTGAGTAACTAGGTGCAAAAGATTGAACACTTTAACTACATAATTTTTATGTAGTAATTGAATTTCATGTTCAGAAAGTAACTTTATAAAATTCATTTTAATAAAAATTGTTACATAAATCTTCTAACATGAACCAGAATTAATTCTTTAATGTCTTGGCTCTTCCAAGAAGTTGTTATTTTTAGAACATTTTATTTACCAATATCGAAAAACACATTTGGAATATCCTTTCAATACCTGTATAAAGGTGAAGGAAAAACCTTAATTTAAAAAATCTGATTTTTTGTGTGAGAAATACTACTAATGTTTACTGAAAGTGTGAAAAATTTTATTAAGATACACAAAACATATTAAAAGTTATAGTATCAAAACTCTAAAGGTCAGTTTGAAGTCACGAACTAAGTCGAATTGACTGAGCATGTAGCGAGAGAGTTAACTAAACATTTACCTTTATTTTAGATAATACTACTAGTAAAGTTTTAGTTTGTACTACAAAATAAAATATCTTTGATCTTGTATTCATAGTTTAATTTGTTGGAAATCTGCTTTGAATTAAGAAAAATTTTGTAGTTCTTTGTTTATTTTTAAATATGCGATTTCTGGTCATTTTAGGTATGTCATTCTTAGGCAGTATCTCTAATAGATTCATCTGTCCTCCAGGTGTCAGAATAAGTGTGAATTGTTTATTATTTGTTGTGGTAACTTTAAATGTGTAAGAACTGTTGAAATTTGCTAACTGCACATAATGATTAATTGTTTACTAAATTAATCTTATTATCTTACGTGACATTTAATTGGCTTATATAGACTAAGTGGATTTTCTTTTATTCTATCAACATAGACTTAGTCACTTTGACTGACTTTGCAACTACTGGGTAACCCTGGAAGTATTCATACTATAACTTTTAATGTAGTAATTTTATCTTCATGAAATCTAGAAAACTTTTAGTAAAAATTACAGTTCTTTTATACACAAAAAAATTAGATTTTTGATTAAGTATTTCTTTGTAAAGATTTATCTGTAAATATATAAAGTCAGAGTGCGACTCTGACTAGTCTGAGTACAAGGTGATTTTCATGTTAAGATTAAATATTTTGTTTGTCTTACAGTTTTCATGTTTTATTTTGCCTAACCTTTAAAACCTAAATGAATAGCAAAAGAGTTTGTTCAGTAAAACTATATTTTGTTTGTTATTTTTTCTACCCTAACACTGTATGGACTAGTAACCATCATAAAAGATATGAAATAAATCTAAATTACCCTTTTTCTTTCTAGAATGATTGCAGGTTGTAACAAAAAAAATACAATTATTTGTAGTAAACAGCCTAATACTAATAACAGTTTACATTTGTTTTTACCTAATTTGATTCTTTTTTGAATCGTATCTAACTGATAATCCCATGATACAAGCTGTAAGTCACATAAGCTAGTTGTGAGTGTATCTTGTGGAGAAATCTTTTTATTATTTTTGTTTTTACAAGTGATATTGGTTTTTAACAATGAATAAAAAATGTACATAAAAAAACAAGGTATTTAGTTCTTACATGTTGATTTTTTTTTCCCTGTTATTCTGTTGGTGAAACTTAACTGTACTTTTTTGAAATGATGGGACTAATTCATTGAATAATTTTTATTTATTTGAAATATGCATCTTACAACACAAAATAATAACACACTAAACAGTGTTTTATAACTATTGTAAATTAACTGGCCTTAAGTGCCTCAAAATAATTTTCGTAGTTGCTCGATCTGAACTTGGTGATAGCAGCTTTGAATCTTTAGATGGAATAACTAAAAATCTCTGCTGAGAACAAGGTAACATTGTATGTCTTTTGGTAAATTAAAACTTTTTCATTCAGTTGGTTATAAATGATGTAATAGCAAACATTAGAGAGAGTTAATGTCAATTTGTGAAAGAGAGGATGATAGAGATGATGGTGAGTGGGCCTGACTTTCTAGTTTATATCTTCATAATGAAAGAAGATTGAAGGCCATAAAATTAAGCTAGGCCTCAATAGGTGTCCTATAATGAGTAATTTACATTAAACTGCACATTATAGAGGGGTGATGGAAAATAGATAACAAATCAGAACAAACGCCATGTTACATAGACAAGGGGAGATAGAATTTATTTAAATATTTTATTTGGAAATAAGAAAGGGAAACGTATAATATTAAACTTTAATTTATGACCAACATTTTGATCCAAAGATTATTTATATAACTTAATAATAAAGTAGTTTAACTGTTAAATGCAACTTGTAAAAAGTTGTTGACTGGTGACGTGCACTTCGGCCTACTGAGAGGGTTAATAGGGTGTATATATAATAACAACTTTCACACTTGTTTTTTTAGCAGTGAAGTCTGTTCATCCTTCTTCCTGGACATTCACCATGATCCAGGATTGGGAGACTGAGTTAAAAAGATGTGGATGTACTTCTTGGAGAGTCTGCTTGAGTAATGAAAATTTTAATATATGTGAAAGGTGAGATGTTCATGTATACAGATGTTTGTTAAAAGTAAGTGTTGATTATATTTACCTATTTTTAAACAAAAAAAATATTTAATGCTATTTTCTGCAGTTATTATTATTTATTTATTTATTTTTAGGTAAATTTACCCCAAATTTGACTGCCTTCAAAAATTCTAAGGGAGAGCAATAATGTGTATTGGTGAATAATAATGACTACTTGAGTTATGGATAGTGAGAAGCTTTGAAATAATATGTTCTGTATAATTTAAACTTGCTGCTAATAGCCATACTGGCCACGTGGATGCACATGTACATTCACTTTTATTATTCTTATTTCAACTGTTAAACCTCCAGATGTGTCAATTTGATGCATCTATTACATGGTTTGTTTTATTGCATTGCATTGGAAGAAATTCTTTAAAAATTCAGATGAACTTTCTAAACATAGCTTCTGAAAAATATAATATCTAATTTTAAATTGTGATATTTCTATAAATTTACAGATTTGAAAAGTCAAATATTTCACTGTGATATATTTTTAAAAATTAAAAATGCTTTTCTCGTTTGTTATAGATTCCAATTACTGACTTTTCTGTCTTCCTACATTCTTGTAACTCTTGCCCATAAAGTTCTTATTCTGTAAAATATAAATTTAATTTTTGTTTTGATTCCAAAACACTGCACACAGTTTTATTGGTTGTTTTTGTGATAAGATGTACAATAAAAAATAAGTTTTTATCATAGCAAAATTTTTAAGCAAGCTAACTCTCTTTTAATTGTTATTCACAAAGTTTCATTTAACATATCTAAAGAGCCTTAGACCTATTTTATATTCATATATTTTTTTACATTTTGGTTTACTAATTTTCTTTACCCATTCAAGCAGTTATTTAAGCCAATAAAGCCTGATGTAAATACTGCCTAACAAACAGCATCCTTATTAGTGAAACAAAACTTAATGCAATGAATTGTGCGAAATAATCTAACAAGTCCTAACTCATCTTGTTCCATAAAAAACATTTTGTATCATAATGCAAAATCACAATTTAAGTGAAGTATAAAATGATAACTCAAGTGTTTTGCATCTACTTGTACTTTTAGTGTAGCCTAATGTCAGTACGAGCAAAGTTGGTCTTTAAGACTAATTCACTAACTCTTATTCTGGATGATACCTCTGTATGGACTTTTGGGTGTCATCTCAGATTTTTTGCTTATCTATGATTCCTTTATATGGATTGTTCACGAGTTCATGTCTCAGTTTATGCCTACTCAACATCTTGTTCATCTGAGATTTAGTATTAATACTCTCTCATGAATTATTCACACATCTCCTTTAGTTTTCAATCCCTTAAGTTTCAGATGCACAAACTTCTCCATGTGCCAAACACATCCTCTTTTATTTGAAGATAATTTCTCTTTACCTGGCAATTCCAGTGGATTGTGCTTACATCAAATACTGCCAGTGGGCTCTTGCCCCTTCGTGGAGTCTATCCTTAGATCTGTTATCTATTGAAATTCCTCCTACTACTCAAGTGTCTTGAAGTGTTGTTTATTTGTGAGTTTCCTACTGTCGGTTTCCCTTTTCTTCTAGATCTAGGTCTTTTCATAGATGTTTCAATCAAAGACTAAGGTTAATAATGGCTGGAGACGGCTTAAATGGGTAATGAAGAAA
>NW_013667468.1:42981-57182 GCF_000517525.1 Limulus polyphemus
ATTAAAGTTTTTCTTCATTACCCATTTAAGCCGTCTCCAGCCATTATTAGTCTCAAAGTGGGTTCCTCGTCATCGAAAAAGACTAAGGTTGATATGTTGGGGCTACCATTAATTTTTAGTCTGTATTCTTCTAAGATATTCCATTATTACATCAGAGATTTACACTGTTCCACATGAATGTCAGAAGTTCCTGCCATTGTTACACCATTGTTGTTACATCAGTGCATTATCTTCTTATACTTTACTGGTTTCCAGATCCAATTTCTCTAGCAGTGGATGCTTTGAGTCTATCTGGGTAGAAGTTTCTCTGCCTCTACTTATCCGTCTTTATTTTCTTTCTCAAGTATTTGCCAAGAGTAGTTGGTCTAATTGTCCAGTTACTCTTATTGCTCTGTGCTGGTCTGTTTCACTATGGTTTTCACTCCCCTCATCTAGAACTAAGAGGGATCCTATTCCATTATTTTTGGTACATGTTCCACAAAGATATTTGTGGTATACAACTTCATGGGTGGGTGTTACATGGTTCTTTGTTAATAAACATAGTTTCTTTTCTTGGGTGACACTAATGTTATCACATTATTGCAGATGTTCCTATTTGTCAGTATACCAGCCTCATTGGTCTGTTTTTCAGGGTTAGTATCTATGGAATTTGGTTTCTTGTCTTTCTCCAACTCATTCACCATTTCCAGGGTGCTTGGGAATGTGAATAAATCTAAATTTCAAATAAACAATACCAAACAAGAAGGATAGTGTTGTTAAATAAGTCTCATCTTCTGTATGAAGAATCGATATTTATATTGATTTGTCTAATCAGAACTTGTTCATTTTCTTTCTGGGCAACCCAAGTATTTCTGTATTGCCCAAGACTTTGTTCGCATGAATATGGGTGTACGATTTTTATTTTATTGTGTGTGTGTGTGTATATATATATATATATATATATATATTTCAACCTATGTACATATTTGTGTGTATGTTTGTGTTTATGTCTGTTCAAAAAGGCTACCCTCTGTGCTGGAACTCTGTGAGAGAGTGTTGTCTTTTGGAAGTAGACAGAGAGTGTCATGCAGTGGTTTATTGATGATGCCTTAGAAAATGGGACTACCATTATAAATAGATGTCACAGAATGAGGATTATCTATGTTTTATTCTTATTTCTTTGTTTTGATGTTTTCATTGCACTGTCCTCACATTGTTATGCCCATTCTTGGAGACTTCTTTGGTATTTCTTTGGCTTTATCTGAGCACCCATTAATTTGACCAGTTGTTTGATTCACTGACCATTTTCAATATAAATGAAGAGAGTTCACTGTCTCTAAAGTATGGTCTTTTATAATATGGGTCTAAGCTCCTAGCCTGAGGACCTTCTACTGTGGGAGAAGGATATAGTATTCTTCCTGACTTCCTGCCTGTAGCTTTTAGTGTTATAGCTTTGGTTTCAATTAATGTTCACAGGATCCCACCTCCTTTACAATGTGAGTATTGTGCCTTTCAGTATTTCAGAGGTATATTTATCTAATTTGAATTTAAAATGTTTGGAGTTAAAATGAATACTTACCTCTGAAGTACCTTCCCTCATGCCTCTTTACAACTAAGTCTTCATCAGGACTACAACTTTCAATAAAATATAAATTATAGCTGGAATGCAGAGCTTATGTAAGATCCTCCGACTCTTGATCAATAAGTCATGTGGGAGAGTGGGGAATTATGGGTAAATGACAATTACTCTTCAATTCATAAAGAGATTTGGAAATTCTCAATTATTTGTTCTGTTTACAGCATGAGTTCAAACTCAACAAGGAAAGGCTGTCAGTATTTCAAAGGTAAGTACGTCAGAAATTCATCTTAAAACAAAAAATATTTTAGCATTGTTGACTGAAATACATACACTAACCAGTAGATATATCTAAAAAATGATTGATAAGTGAAGTTAATATGAAAACTTGTATAAAAAGCAGGATTTGTTGATGCAGAACAAAATTCAATTGTTCTGTGGCACCAAAGTGTTCACTTAACACTTGCTTGCAAAGCATACTTACCTCCTTTCACACTTATAGCTATTACCTTACTGCCGGGGTTTCTTCCTTTGCCCATCAGAACATTAGTCTGATTTTTTGTTGCTTGCTGCAGTCTTTTATATCCTACTAAATTGACCTTGGTGATATTTATCTCATCACACTCTCCACCTACGTCAATGTGCCATCTATTCTGGTACTGTATATAAGCACCTCATTCAGTTATTGTTATTACTTTTTCTCAACAAAGTGTCACTAACAGGTTTTCCAGTATTACGATCTTTCTGAGATACATTGAATGTTATCTAGTTGATTTTAATAATAATAATAATAACTAAAAAAAAAGTTTATTCTGATTGGCAAGCAATTTACCATATGAATTCCTGGAGGCAAGTCAGGTCTGTCCTATCCCGTCTCTGATATCTAGTGTCGCACAACAATTGGGTGGGGTGGGGGGGAGAGTCACTCTTGGTTGAGACTGTCAGTGACCTTATTCATAGTGAGATTGAGACATATATTCAATTTTGTGGTGTTCCTCCAGGAGGCTCTGAGGCTGCAATTGAGGTAAATCATTGACATTGTGGAGAGAATTTAGATTCTCTTTTTTCCTGAGCTTTCTTTTAGTCTGTTGGATTTTAAGTCCCCCTGTGGGACAGTGGTGAGTTTGAGGACTTGGTTGACATGGCAGATGGCTCAATAATGCTTTGCTCTAATAAAACAAATTTATCTAACAAAGTGTTGCTCCAATCAATGGTAATCAACACAGTTTTTAAATGACCTATAAAAACAAAATGAAGACCACTTTGGGATAAGCTGCCTTTGATTTGTTTTCTTCTGTTGGTTCATCGAGCGTATTGCTTTTGAGCCTACACCTTGATGGCTGAAAGGTCTGAGAATGAATTCTTAGTTTTCTTTCCATCCACATATATTGTGGTTTATGCTGGGAGGTTTACTTCTCAGTTACATGAAGTGAGAGTTATACCTTATCTGACACAGTTGTTGGAACTTTGTGATTCAGCCTACCACCACCAGGTGGAAGCATTTTCCTACTCTCAAATAATACATCTGCTCCTCGATTTTTGGGGTTCTAAGGAGTTTGTAGTTAACTTGAATAGATCAGTGTCGCCTAATGGGACAGGGTAAGTCTACAGACTTACAACTCTAAAATCCAACATTATATTTTATTTTCACCTCACTTTGTTGGGAGACTCAGGATCACCAACTTCATTGATAATGAGGTAGATCCATTGTTAGCTTGCACGTTGGTTCAGTTGTAGGCTTCTACATTTACCCATATTGTCAAATTTCATTGGCTTCTACAGGGGATCATAGTTCCTTTCCTGTCTATATCCCAGGGTTCTGCTGCTTGGTCAGATCGCCACTAGGGACATTGGTAATTATTTTATGCCTTCAGGGTCTGTGGGAGCTCAGCGCCGTGAGTTTCTAGATGTGTGGTAACCTTAACCATAGATCCAGGAGTACAACAGGTCTTTGAGTTGGGATTAGTCATTAATTTACATCTTCACCATTATTATCCACCCAACCTGTAGTGTTTCCTTCTCCCACAGATCCTCGGGATTTGGAACTTAGTTTTAGGGCTAACCAAGTTTGGTTGGTCTGGGGGTAGTGAGAGAATCGTGGTAGTTCTTCCAAGATTTATTCCCATCAGTTGTTGGACCTCAGAAGACAGGAGATTGGTGTCCAGTCATCAATCTTTCTCATCTATATCAATGCCTAGATTCTCCAATTTTTCACAAGTTATTCATTCCTCAATATGAGTTGACATTTTTTACTGGGATTGTGGATATCCAAGTTCATTGTAGTCAAATCCTATCTGCACATTGCCATAGTGGTGGCACTTGATGTAAGCTTCTGAAAATGGAACTTGTTTCATCAAAATTCACAATATTTAAACCTACTTTTGTTGTTATATTCCTGCTAATTTCCATCTTACTATACTACTAGAAAAAATAAAATGTATACAATGGCTTCAAAATGAGGAATTTTCATTCAAAGTTCCGAAATGAAGAAAGTTATTTCGGCTATTTTCCATATTTGGCATCCCACCACTGTTGGCATTTTTTTTTGCACAAGGGTCAGGTACTCCAGTTCAGGGTTTTTACCTTCAGACTCGTATCAGCTCCACTTGGGTTCTGCCATTTTCTACGAGTTTTTCCTCATCACCTTCATCCATCGTACTGTGCACACACCATTCCATAGATGACTGGTTACTGCTTGCAACATTTTGTCAATTGTCAGAATATCACATCCTGATTATACTTTCTGAAACAATCAAGGCAGACTTCATTCTTAGGGCTGAGACATCTATTTTTGCTCCAATTCAACATGTCATCAGTCTGGGTATTTTTTATTTCTCGTCTCTCAGTCAGGCTCACCTGAATCTTGTCCAGCTCAATGCTATGGAATAGGAAGCCTGTCTCTTACTCACCTCTCCTTCTCCCACTGCACGGATGGTTCTTTCTATTATGGGAATGTGGGCATCACTCAAATCCCTAATACCTTTGGGATGAGAGCACAAGAGACCATTTTAATGGTCTTTATGCGACCAAGAGATCATAAACATCAATTCACTAGATTCCCCAGTTTTCTTAGTCAGGATCATTCTTCCATCATGAGGGGTTGTTAAGTCTGGACACTACTAAGATATGGTTCCTCTACCACCAACTTGTCCAAAGTTTCATCTCCTCATGAATGCCTTGCTTCAGGGATAGGGTGCATATACCAACAGTCAGGAATTCCAGGGTCTATGCATGGATCATCTGGCACTTTGGGATGGGTTTTTGTATCTTTCACAATCACCCTGTTTAAGGCAGCCTTATCAGCTATCAATCGATTCTTGTGACTAAATATTCTTTGAGTCCCCAGTGCTCTTTGGGTCCTTGGCTCCAAATGACCATTCCAGTGACCTAAGAGATATAACAAAGTTACATTACATACTTTTTCTCAACACCTGTTTGTGACCTGACTCTTATATGCCATGTATCCCCTTTACCTGAAGGTTTATTTTTTGTGACTGCTGACTTACAGAAATTGCCAGTTGGAGTAATTTGTGCAGTTTGTCCACAGACTGCTTTCTTATTCTCTCTACATCCTCAGACAGGTTGTTCTTACCGAAGATATTGTCAGACAGGGAAGGGGATAAATCCTTTTCACTGATTCATCTTATCAATATTTCTCACTTCTGTGTCTGATCAGATTTCGATCATGGTCATGTTCAGTGAGGGTCTTGAAGGTTTTGTTGCCTGCACTAATCCCTTTAGAGATGCTAGAAAATGACTTTTCATTCTGGATTATCTTTGAAGGCAAAAAATTCTCTGTGAGTCATGTGTAATCAGATTTGTCACATTTCTATGGCTTGAGCAGCTTGGCTGAATTGCCCACTGGAGGAGATTGTGCGGACTGGTATGTGGACCTTCTCAATATTTTTATCTCGCATATTTTGAAATATTTGACAGTACCTTCATCTAAGGGTTTTTGCCTACCCTCTTTAGCTAACTTAATCTTTTCTGCTAGATTATACAGAGGGGTGAGTATTTTCATTATTACCTTTCAGGGTCCTTTACCTCGTTTTTACATGATCCCACTCTGTGGCGAATGTTGTCCATGCAGGTGTCCTTTTATCAAACCAATTCTGTACTAGCAACCACTAATTGAATGTACCTTTTCTAGGTTGCAACAGGCTCTGTAGAAATGAGGTGTTCCATAAGACCACCTAGAGGCTGACTGGGAGGTATTACTGTACTATTGTGGACTGCCACTCATGGACTATCACGAGTAAAGCATGAGGGATCCTGGCCATCCCTGCCAATCATTGGATTAAATAAATCTGGAGTTGGTTTGCTTTCAAAAATTTAGGGAACTTGGCTCACCTATTGCACTGTTTCCAAAGCACTGTTCCTCCAGACTCCCCAACATGCATTACCCCCAGATTCTACAAGTTGAGCTAGGGAGTCGTTAAGCTAGGAGAGGCACCAGCCTACACAAGAGTTTACTCGTAATTTCAGATTTGATGCTTGGCTATCAGACTGAGTTGAGCGTAGTTCTTCTTTTTGATCAATATTGGTTCAGTACATTGTTCATAGAACAGGGTCCATTGTGTCCTTGTAATTCCAAAGTAATTGGGGTCCCATCGTGAGTTCTTGGTTAATCACAGTTGTTCCACGTCCTTCCCATAATTCTGGGGGCAGGGGAAATTTACCTTGCCCACACAGTTGGAGAGTGAGAATGAGTGTTCATAATTCCAGACCAGAAAAGTTCTGTTTCCTCAGGTTGAGTAAGGCATACGCGATCCTGTCATTCTGTGCCCGGGGGTGTTGCCTTTTGGACTTCTTCAGGGAGAAGAAGGTTTTCCACTTCAGTGTTGCTTACTTTTTCGTCATGATTCCATTGGCTTGGAAGTCATCACTCTCTCTCTCTCTCTCTATATATATATATATATATATATGTACATATACATCACCAATGTGGGTTATAGGGACCATGGCCCTTTAATTCCAACCTTGAGTAGTGGAACCTTAGCTATTTGTTTGGGGCTATGGTGTAGACAAATCAGATAAAATTTCACCGATACAAGAATTAAGTTCTGGGTGAAGATTGTACCTGTTCTGAATGTAGTGTGATTCCCCCCACTAGGGTGCCAATCATTTATTGACACACCCATGATCTATGCAAATGCTATCTGTATGGATAATGCCCTCACTGGCCCCTCCACTTTATCAATGTGGGATTCTAGTTATGAGTATGAGAGGAGGTAAGTATGTTTTAGAAGTTAACATTTTCTTAAATTGAAAATGTATTTCCAATAATACTTGCCTTCTTTCACCTTCTCCTGCCCTTCCTCCCTACTAAGAGCAAGTGTTAGAGACTGCTAATTGGGTCAGTCTTGAAAAAGTAATAATATTAATTGAATGAGGTGCTTATATACAGTACCAGGATAGAGGATGCATTGACATAGGTGGAAAGTGTCACAAGACAGATATCGCCAAGGACAATTAAGTGGGAACTAAAAGACTGGATCAAGCGAGAAAAAATTGGACCAATACTTAGATGGGCAAAGAAAAAGAAACCCTAACAGTCGAGTAATAGCTGTAGTGTTAGCGGAGGTAAGTATTATTGGAAATACACTTTCGATTTAAGAAAATCTTAACATTAGGTAAAATTGCTTGATTAAAGAATTTACGACTTATGAGTTAGTATTTTCCTCATATTTGGATTACTTTTTTTTTTACAGTCTTCCTGAAGCATTTGTAGTTCCAGCAGCAATTCTTGGTAAAGATGTTAACAACTTAGCTCCTCTGTGTAATGGACGTAGGTTTCCAGTGAGTATAGTTTCTGACTTCACTGTGTGATAATTGACAGGAAATAGAAGTTGTGAAAATATAGTCACAGATCTGGAAAATAAAGAGAATTTTATAAAGGAGTAAAAAGCACAGAAAAGTCAGGGAACCTGTTTTGTTTTTTAAATCTTGGAAGGTGCATTTTCCAACTATAGGTATATTTTAGTAAAATCTTGGTCAATTAAACTGTGTTATTTTATCTGGTGCTAATTTTAAATCCATTATATTAAATGCCAAGATAACCCAATTATTACCATATATTTCTGTTGAGTGTGATGTGGTGGTTAGCCAGTCTAGTTGGTGGATCTGAGGATTCATGGTTCATAACTTGTTGAAACATAGATATGGTTTCACTTTAGGGCTTTGCACATGCCAAGAGTAATGGCTAAATTCTGCTACCTGATAAGAGTGACAGTTGGTGTTGTTCAGTAGAAACCTTTCTTCTAGTCTATCAGTTTGAAATTAAGGACAGCTTAGTTTACAACAACAATAATTTTGTGACAGGAATTTAGGTTTAAAAATATTTCAAGCCTCAAAAAAAAAAAAAAAAAAGTTGGGACCTGAAGGACAACCTGGGGTGGTCAGAAACTTGTTTCTCTTCACCCTGCACTGTGAAATAGTTAATGCCAAACAAATTTTGTGAGAACCATTGGGCTTAATTTGAACATGTAAGGTGGATTGTTTAAAGACTTGTGGAGAGGGCTGTGAAGAAGCTGTCATTCTGTGGTCAGAATGGAAGACGTGCATTGTTTGTCCACCTGGTGATGATGTCAGTTGGAGAGAGTAGTCGATGAGGATAGCAGCAGAGAGATGCAGACTTAGTGAGCGAGATTCTGTTTGAATAAATTTCTAAGAGATTGCTTGATCTCAAGAAAAGAGATATTATGATTAAAGTGAGTCTGATGGACTTACAAGATTAACAGCCCTTTTCAGAGGGGAGGGAGCTGGGATAAAATAATACTATACCCTTAAACATTTTATGCAGGGGGGGGGGGACTGGAGTGCCCGGATAAAACCTGCTTTTGTGGGTCAGGCACTGAATAATCTACCTGACTCGTGCCCGAGGTGTGAAACTGAATAGAAAATGAGTGATTAATACATTTCTGTTAAGCACTATTAATATAATTGAACAAAAAAGTGTATGTAGAAGGTGTGTCTGTTAGGATGGGTAAGGTGCTTGTTACTCTGTTCCTGTTTTGGGCTTTAGTGTTAATGTGATCCTTAATGAAAGGTAGGTCAGTGAGGTTGTTAACATAAATTTGTGGAGTGTATTTTGGGAGATGGGATTCTGTTCTGATAGTGGTGAACTGTTGCTGCTGGATCTTTTTTGTATAATGTGTTAGGCATATTACACATAATGGGGCATCCATATTCATGTACAAGTCTGATGTAGGCTCTGTCAATTTTAATGACTGAGTGGCTGTTACAGCCTTTGTTCATGCTCCGGATTTGGTGAAAGAGTGCCAGTCTAGGGTTTGTTTTCTTGAGAATATCTTTATAGTGAGCAGTCCATGATTGGTGTGTGTGTGTGTGTGTGTGTGCTGTGACTCCTAAAAATATGGCAGTTGTTTTGAAGGTGATGGGGGGTGTTGTATAATGTAAGTTTGATTTGTTAAATTTTTTTGTTTTGTCTTAACCTTTTCCTGTGAAATGCTATTGTCTGTATCTTGATCGGATTGAGAAGTACTTTCCATTTGTTATACGATTTAATTAAATTATTTAATACAACTTGGACTCTGGATGTGTCAGTAAGTGGGTCACATGAAGTGCTCCAAATGGCAATGTCATCAGCATACTGAGAGATGATGATGTATATTAGCTGCAGGAGGGGTATGTCATTTATGAATAGAATGTGGAGTAGTAAGTAGGCTACAGACAGAGCTCTGAGGGATTCTTGTTTTTAATAGGAATGTGTTGGTCATCATGTTATTGATTTTAACTTTAGTAATTCTATTGATGATAAAGCTAGAGAGCCATCTGGTGATGGGAATAGGGGAGTCTTGTCTTTACTTCAGGGCATTAAGCCAAACAGTACTGCATGCTTGCTTTACATGTAAAAAGGCTACAACTATGGAGTGATTGTGGTTAAACTCTTGGTATATATATTTGACTAATCTTACTAAGTGAATGGTAGTCTGTCTACATTTTCTGCTCATGTTTGGGTTATTGTTGAGGATGTTATTGCTTTCCAAGTAATGTATAAGTCTGTTGGATATGACTTTTTTTCTTATAAGTTTACCTAATGTGTTCAGCAGGCTTATGGGTCTATAGCAGTTTGGTAGGCTGAGGTCTGTGTCTTTTTGATGATAACTTTTATGATATCAGACCTCCAAGTTGACAGATAGTCTCCAGAAAATAAGGATATATTGTATATGGAGGCTAGGTGTTTTAGTATGTAATTTCAGGACGTATGTGTTCACTTTTTTTGGTTAGGGATTGAGAAATCTTGTAATATTTGAGTAGGATTGGAGGAGTGGCGAGAATTGTAGATCGTGGAAGAAATGGGATCATGGGTACTGTTAATGTTGTTGTGTGCCTAAAACTTAGTTGCATGAGGGAAGGGGATACTATTGCCAAGTCTAATATATCTTGTGTCCTTAATGGGTTGATATGTGTTATGTTGTTATTGTTAATGACTAGGTAATTGTTGTCTGTTGGTAGGCGATGTAGTGTTATTCCATTTCTGTTGGTGGACATGCAGTTGAAAACAGTGTGTTTTGAATTAAGATCATTACTTATTATTAGGTTCGGGTAATTAGTAATGATGTAAAAACATGATATTAGATAAAGAGGTTGGCAAGTACCATTATAATAGTTTGGTTAGTGCAGTTGCTACAAAATGTGGTCGTTGTCGTAGGGGTAAGATGTTGTGGGAATGTTATCTTTAAGTCTTTTTTTCTATAGTAAGGCTATGCCTCATTTTCCTGATGATTTAGATGTGTGTCAGATTGTAACTGAGTAGATTAAATTTACAGCTATTATTTAAGAGTGTTTTGTTTGTACTGATAATGTCTGCTTGGATCTTATTGCTAAAGTGAAGTAATTCATATGTTTTGTGATATAGACCTCCCTGTATGTTTACATTTAAAAACAAACCATTTTAAAAAGAAAACTTACCTGTTAAGGTGAGCATATAGTTGACATCTGTAGATGTTCTACTCCACAAATGTGGTGTGAAATGTGTCTGGTACAAAGTAGTCTTTGTACTCTTTGTTTTTCTAGGATTTGATTGGATTTATTTTCAGTGAATTATAGGTTATCTATCACACACAAACTAACTAACAAGGATGTTTACTAGTCTTACCACATGAAATCTAAGGGCAGTTATTTTTAACAGTAAATTTTAGTTTATTTAGTAATAGCATACTAAAGCCAGATATTCCAATTTCCTTTTGTCAGTGCTATACCCTTATTTTTAATTTCATTGATTTTTAATAAATAATTAGTTTATGTAATAAACATCTCACTTTCATAACAATCCTATATTCTTTATCTTATCAACCTTATCAACTGATTGGACATGCAACACCCATTAATATATTGGTGAAAGGTTTTTAAAGGACATGTGCAACAGTAACATCCAATAAAACCTGAGAATGTTAGTTTTAGTATTTTTACAATTATAATCAATGTAACCAAGTAAATGATTTTCATCAACAAACATTCTGTCGCTGTAATAGTCTTTAGAGAGCTTGTGGGGAGAAACCTAAGGAAGGATATTAATAGTATTTTCAACTTATTACAATGTGTATTGTTGTATATATATATGATATATTTATATGTTCAACAGTTTAGGATGAAAAAATAACTTAATTCTAAATTGATATATCTTAAGATGGCTATCATATTAAATGAGAGCTAGTTTCAAAATGCCTTTTTAAAAACTTAAAACAAGTTGAGAATAGGAACATTAGTCTCATGTGAGAATTAGCCCTATCATTAATCAACGAGTACATTCTGCTAATTGCCCTTTTACATTGTGCAGTGGTTGTGAAAACAATTATCATTTTAGCAGTGTACAATACTCTGTAAAATCTTGGTACTTGTGATTCTAGTAATGTACGGTGAGCTATAAAAATATAGCTATGATATTTACTGTACAGTGAGGTGTAATAATTTGAATATTTTGATTCTATTACTAAAATGGGAACAAGAAAAATCTGTTTCTTGTGGTTTTGATAATTGATGATGAGTTGTTAAGGCATATGTCTTTTGAGAGAGATTTTTGAAACTGAAAATAGTTTACACTTGTTACAACATTTTAATGAAATTGGCACCTTGAGTTCATACTTTTTGATTCAATGAAATCCTTCAAATATTTCATGAATACATACAGGTTAATATAAACAATGAGCACTTTTATATTTTTCTTTCTTGGTTGTGTCAGCTGTAAACAGTGATTCTTATTTTATTAATTAGATAACCTGTATCACAATAACTAGTGCTAACCTCTTCTCATACTTTTGTAGTTTGTCTAGTATCTTGGTTGAAAAGCCTGCTGTTATTGTTTTATTACTGTACTTTTTTAAGGTGAGTGTAGCATCATAGCTCCACTTTTTAGTTTGTGAATCTCAATTGTTTTTAGTTACTTTTACCACAACATGCAAAGAAGATAAAGGAAAAGTTTAGTGGTCATAGCAACTAAACAAATTATATATATATTAGTGATAGAGAGAGAGAGAGATGTGTCCTTTCTTTCTATTAATTTCTTTATGATAACACAACAGTTAATAAATATAAATTAATTGCACACTCCAACAGTATTGTCTGTGAAACATAATGTAATCTTTGCAGTATCTAGAGTTTCAGTATTCTTAGGTTTAAACTCTTTCTTTTTAATTTTAAAATATTCGGTTTAGTCTCTGTATATGACATACATGCTCACTGATTAATACTTGTTTTAAACAGAAATAATAACATTGCTGGTGTGGACATTTTTCTTGACCATCAGAACCCACCTTTTTTTATTAGTCCTGCTAGGTATAATAGAATTTTATCTCAAGTAGTAAAGTAAGAGACCTGCTTTTAGGCCAAACTTCAATTGAGTAACTCTGTAACAGAAACATATGTTGTAGAACTGACTATTATCATTGATTGTTAATTTTTATACTAAAATTAATCTTGGGAAAAAAGCATTTGATAATGATTATAATTTTATATCAAATCCTTAATTTTCCACTTATCACTAATATTAAACTTGCTCCCTTTAAAGAATACAATAATTGAATATTCTGTCAATATGGGTTCACTTTAACAATCAGTCTCTATGTAGTATCAAAATCGGTTTCAGGTTTTTGCTGGCTTTAGACTATGTGGACCTCAATTCAATTTAAAGTGAAATTAGTACTATTGTATCTGAAGATGATAAAACATTATTACCATATTTTGTGGAATCTGGCAAGGTTAAGTTGCAAATTCAGAGTTAAATAAATTTTTTGCTACTTAATTTTTATTTGTAAATAGTGATTTGTGAAATAACTGCAGAGATTTCATTTTCAGGTTCTTTTCTACTATACGTTGTGCTTGTCATGTGCTTCACTTGTAAAGTATATACAATCTATGTGGTTCACTTGTAATATATATTCAATCCATGTAGTTCACTTGTAAAGTATATACAATCCATGTGGTTCACTTGTAAAGTATATACAATCCATGTGGTTCACTTGTAATATATATTCAATCCATGTGGTTCACTTGTGATATATATTCAATCCATGTGGTTCACTTGTAATGTGTAAACAATCCATGAGCTTCACTTGTAATGTGTATACAATCCATGGGCTTCACTTGTAATGTGTATACAATCCATGGGCTTCACTTGTAATGTGTATACAATCCATGAGCTTCACTTGTAATGTGTATACAATCCATGAGCTTCACTTGTAATGTGTATACAATCCATGAGCTTCACTTGTAATGTGTATACAATCCATGAGCTTCACTTGTAATGTGTATATAATCCATGCACTTCACTTGTAATGTGTATACAATCCATGCGCTTCACTTGTAATGTGTATACAATCCATGCGCTTCACTCGTAATGTGTATACAATCCATTTGGTTCAGATATCGCATACTATAGTGGTATATTACTTTCAGTTGTTGTAGATGTTTCTTTCTACTGAAGAGTGTAGATTTGAATACTCTTGTTTTAAAATCTCAAAGCTCTCTACATAAGCCATTATTTGATTAGAATATTTTGTTTTTCAGACATGGAGCTGGGGTACATCAGATGGGAATGTGCTTGTTCGCATGTCTGGTGTTTTTGATATAGAACGACAGAGGTATGAGTTTTAAACACTTCATAACTTTAACCACTGTAGCCGTGTTTTAATTAGAAAAATAGTTGTTAATTATTTGTATAATAATATTACTATTTTCAAATGAATATGTATTTAATAATAACTAAAGAAGTAAACTACTTGAAACAATTAAAGGATGATTGGAATTTGTAAGAAAAGTTTATTTAATTAGCTATGACTATTACCAATACCAGGTTAAATTTTTAGTTTCGATCTAAGTAGGCAGCTTGTTGTTATTGAAAGTTAATATTAATTATAACAGTGGCACTGCAAACTGGTGTTATAAAATAACTATTTGATTGAAATATTTGATTAAAAACAAACTGGTTCAAAAACTTGCTTATAATTCAACTGATTCATCTCAAGAATCATGAACTTTATGCAAAATATTAAAAGATAATGCTAGTTAAAGAATATTCATTAGATATTTGGAATTGGTTAAAATCCATATAAACCAGCTGAAGCTTTTTATTTCAAAGACTGTTTATATATATATATATTCGAATGTTGGTGTACTTTGGTGACAG
>NW_013667468.1:58182-58970 GCF_000517525.1 Limulus polyphemus
CGTGACTTCGTAGTACAGGCGAGTAGAAGTTCACGCATTATTTCTTCAAGTATTTTGGGTGGAGACATGGTCGGGTGTCTGGAAACGTTGTCGCAGATTATGTCTATCGTATCCTGGACTGGTACATTGGAAAATAATGATTCAACGTCCAAGGAGGCAAGTAGTCCCTGTGGATTTGTGGCATGTAGTAAGTGGAGGAAGTCGTTTGTAGATGTTAGCAAGTGTTGGGCAGGCATATATGGAGTGATGATGTGGTTTAGGTCTTTGGCAGTCTTGTATATAGGGGTATGAATTTATGATATGATTGGCCGTAGAGGGCTGTTCTGTTTATGAGTTTTTACGGTTCCGTAGATATATCCAGGCGCATAGTCTCCTATGATAGGTTGGAGAATCTTTTCTTTTGCTTGTTTGTTGACAGTGGCAATCAATTTATTAACGTCTGTTTTTAGTGTTTTTGTCAGGTCAGCTCTAATCCTCTTAAACTTGCTATTGTCCGATAGAATGGCGTCCAATTTTGTCTTATATTCCTGTTTGTCCATGATATTAGCTTTGTTCTAGTGATCATGCCACTGACAAAACCATCAATTTTCTGGATGTACATATCGACGCCAACAACAGCACATACGCCACATCTGTCTATCAAAAACCCACTAGCCAGGGAATCTACCTCAACCCTCAAAGTGAATGCCCTCAAAGATACAAAACTGGAACCATCCACGCCCTCATCCACCGTACCTACAAAATATCCTCAGATTGGAATCTATTTCACAACAGAATTCGTACACTCT
>NW_013667468.1:59970-77385 GCF_000517525.1 Limulus polyphemus
CAAAAAAAATATATATATATATATATATGTGTGTGTGTGTGTGTATATTCATACTTGTGGGCCTGTAGGTAGTAGCAATGGGCTGTATATTGGTCAAACATGCTTGCCCTTTCAGCCATTGGGGCGTTATAATGTCATGGGCAATCCCACTATTTATTGGTAAAAGAGTAGCCCAAGAGTTGGCGGTGGGTGGTGATGACTTCCCTCTAGTCTTTCACTGCTAAGTTGAGGATGGATAGCACAGATAGCCTCGTGTAGCTTTGGGTAAAATTAAAAAATAAACAAAAAATAAGTATATTGATATTTATGATAATAGTTATTTTCAAATAGAATATTATTTATCACTTCAAAGTCGATTATCATAATTATAGTTATCTTTGCATATGCTGTAGAATGTGTGTATTAATTTCAATGATTTTACTTCTGTGTTGTACTAACTTGAATCATTTTGTAAGCATAACCAACATCTATTCTTGAGTGAGACATGAACCACAGCTCTTGAGAACACATGGTTTGGACACAAAAATGTGATGTCTTACAGTGGAGGTCAAGCACCTGTCCCATAAATTGTGTTTTACATACTAAAAACTGTGATAATCTTCTGATTTTAAACCTTATTTCTGGATCAAAATAATTGTTTGTTCTGAAATGTTCCTAACTTTAATAGCATAAAATAGTTTCAAGCATACAGAATTTCCATTAATATACCATATTCACAAACAAGCTTTTACTACAGTTCTTCTTATTGAACAAATTTCTAGATACAAAAAATAAACTGTTGTGCCAATAAAATGATACAGTACAAGTGACATCTTGCATCTGGTATTTCTAAAGTTACTGTTAACTTCAACAAATCAATTAATGTGTGTTTAACAGAAGAAACGTATTATTTTAAACTTACAGTGCTTTATAGTGGCCAGTACTATAGCTATAGTTATTTGTTCTAACAAGGCATTAATGCTAGGATTTGAAATGTTTTGATAATTTAAATTTTTTAATTCAAATGGTAGTAAAACACAAAAACAGATTTGCAATAATTAAACTTCGATACAAAATTGTTGGTGTTTTAAAGACACATTTTATGCTAATATAGTCTCAGATTTTGTTACTTAGGGCTTTCAAAATTGTAGCTTCTCTCTTTGATTATTTTACTATTTGATCACTGTTAGTTTTTGTGTAGTTATTCAAAAGTATCTTGGCCATTTTATTGGCTTTCTGAAAGTATTTTAATTACACTCTAGTCTTTCACTACAATACTAATAATACCAAACAGTGGGAACTGTATCGTCAAGAGCTGTGGAATCAAATGGTTAATTATTGGCCTCTGTTAGAAACTTTTTTGAAGTGTGAAGTTTCAGTGTTCAGACCAAGTTTTATCAAGGGTTGTGTTTGAATCTGTCACTGGTCACTTATTCATCATGTGAAAGTTTATTTAAAAAAAGTAGAATTTAAATATATATGTGATGGATTGCATATAATTTGGTTGGATGATGGTAAATTAACCCTCTAGTGTGATCGTAATGATATTAAGAAACCTTATAGGTGAACAGTGATGAGGGAAGACTTCACTCTTGAATAGCTCAATAGTAGTCTAGCTTTGTTATCTGGTTGTCCTGGGTTCAAGTCATCGACCTAGAATCCATTTGTTTTTACTTATCAGTTTTGTCATGTAAAAGTTTATGTTAAAAGTTGTTCTTTATTGTTAAAAATCTCTGCCACATATCTTGTTGCATTTACAAAATGTTCCAACTTTCTGGTGGAAAATTATTCATCAAAAATTAAAATACATAAAACTAATATATATATATTTAGACAGAGAGAGAGAGAGATAGTAGTAGATAAACTTAAAACTTGTTTTGTGAATGTAATATGTCATTTAAAATTTATGCATCAATTCCAAACAATTTATGGTATTCACAATTAAGGAATGTTATACAATTGATTTTATAGATTGTGTACATGTAAAAGAAGTGACCATTACCATAACAACCAGTATCAGTTGGCAAGAAATTTGCTTATTCAACTTTACGTTAAAATCAGTATCCTTGTACAAGTTAGACAACTTTAGTGTGAGTTTAGATTTTGTTCAGATAGATTGTCTATGTGGCAACAGGGATTTTTACATTGACCATAAAAATGATTAAAGCTGAAACTAGATTAAATGCTATAAATGAAAGTTATGCCAGTGATTTGGAATAATATAAGAACCTATTTAAATATGCCCTTTGCAGTAAAAGTTGTGTGTGTTGCATAAATTTCCTTTTGTTTCAGACCTGGAGATGTATTAAAATGCATTGGGACACAACCGTACTGGGTTGCATGCTAGGCCATTAAAATATATTACTGTTAAAAGCTTTTGTAGAACTTCAAAAGTAAATTGTGAAACATCAGTCTGAAACAAACTTGTATCATTACAACCAATGTTCAGTATACATTTTGTGCAGAAATACTTAATTTGTGTATTAACTTTTTGTTTTTGTTATGTCAATAAATAATCAAACTCCTCTCTTTTATAAAAAGGCATAGCCAATTAGGTTTAACTTAGTACTTTTCCTTGTTTTTGTCTTACATTCTAAGTTATTGCAATATATATGATAATTATGTAATGATGATGTTGTGGGAACAATTTTTCTTGTCACTCATCAATTTGTATTTGTGAGATGTTAAAAAAAAGTTGGTTTATATTATCTTAGATTCATATTTTTATAATTTCATAGCTGTTTTTCTTTTGTTTTTAAGCCAAATTTTAGAAACTATAAAAAAGGGAATTCCACAACCCAGCAGCCTACAATTATTTAGTCTAGATGATTTGTGTCCATCAGTTCGAGAAATTAATTATAGTTACATTAAACTTCAAGGAATCTGTAAACCAGGTAAGTTTTTGTTTGGTTTGATGATTTGGTCATAATTTTGCTACTGAATAGATATGTTCAACTTAAATATAGCAGAGGTGTGTGTTTGAAAGTATGAACATTTATGTAACCTTGTTGTAGATTAAATGTATCTATACATGTGTATTTTCATATGAATATTCCTCTTTAGGTCATATCCACTAAGTGTGAATGAATACTACCATGATAAGTTAAACATTTAACTCAGTTTTTACTCCTTTTGTTTGTGGACTCCATAAATATTGTATTTATATTTTCCTTTATATCCGTCCTCCTTTGCATTTCTACAAGTTTTGTGTTGGATTTAAGGTTTTCTCTGTCAGATAGTGCCGATTGCACTAATATGGTTTGTTCAGCCTCAGTTTTCTCCACTCCATCAGATGACCTGCCCTTTTTCCTTCATGGCTATCCATGCTATAATATTTCTCTGTTTTGCTTTCCTGGTATATTCTCTTTTACCTTCTTAGTATGTTTTTATTGGTTCCATATTCATGGAGTAACATTTTAAGTGTCATCTACAAGCTCATTCCTGCCATCTTTCACTGTTTCAGTTTATCAATGAAAATGGTGGCTCTTTCAACGGTGGTGCAGGTGCCAATCATTTCTGGTTTGAGTGTTTCACAAGTTTATTTTTGTACAAAGGTTTGACCTTTTCTGCTGTATCTAGTATCAGGCATTTCTCTCATCTACATTTCATCTTTTGCATCATGCTCTTCCTCTACTGGATTTTTTTCTATTGTTATTGGTGACGACCTTTGGTCAGAACCCTTCCATATTAGAATGCTGCTTTGATCTCACTGGTTCCAAGCCTTAAGCTTGTGATCTTTTTTCTTTACATCAAAATACATATTCTTGCTTTTTTATGTCAGAACATCATAATTGAAATACTTATGCTGTCACTGAGTCATGTACTATTGTGTCTCGGAATCTATCATTTTTTTGTCTTAATCATTCCTTTCTTCTAAAACTTGGACTGCTTGAGAGGGTGATAAAATGTTTTCACTTATCATCTGTCCTTCCTTTTCTTATTTGTGTGCAAAACTTATTTGAATGTAAATCAGCTTCTGTTCCAGGTGTTATCCTATTTGTACCAAATTCTTTCATAACAGCTTCTTTCCCTATAGCTTCATAAGTTGACTCAGGATCCCTTTCAGACAAGTCTTTTTCTAGTTTAGAGGAGTATGTGCAGAATATGTTTTTGGTCACCTGTTAAAAGATTCAACATTTTTCTTGCTACTGTTTTGGTGGAGTTTGAGTGCCAGCATATTATTATTCTTCCACTATATTATTCTGTTTTACTTACACAGTGTTGCTCATTTTTTACTTTGATATGATTGGCTGAATTGCACTGTGAGACTTTTGCCCTTAGAACTGAGTGTTACCATGATGGGGATATGTTTTATGCAGCCTAGAAGGTTGCATCCTTGCTCTTGTGAGGCCAGACCCTGACTTCTTGTCATTATGATAAATATCATTTGAATCCATTGCACTGTTTCTTTGGTTTGTATGGCCTGCTGTCTCTTGCTATCATTGTTCAATCTGGCCTAGTCTCTGGACACTTCAACTTATTCCTTTTCTGTTTACACTGTAAATGTGCCTTGCCCTCTGTCCTCAGCATGTTTATATGACAGTTCATAGACACCTTTACACCTTCAATCTGATGTCCATTTTACAACACTACACCTAGTTCACATTATAACCTTCATTGCAGTTTAATGACTCAAGCATGGCATATACCCTCTGTGAGTTATATATTTATCTTGTGTAAAATCTGTTCTTTGCTTCCTGTTCACTTTCAGTGTGGGGATTCTAGGTGCCTGTCCATCCTGTGATATAGTAACTTGCATGGAATCTACATTTTTAAACATAAGTTGGCATTAATGTTAATATTTTACTCCTTCTCAAAGTCTCAGCTTCACTGAGTAGAAATGGGTGTAATCTAAAACTCTTCCCATCCTCAGAAAGAACATAAAAAAGCTAATTAATTCAAGATCTTAAAACTAAGTATTCAGAACTTACTATGTAGCTAAATTTCCTGACCTCAGTTCTTAGAACCATTTCAAATTATGCATTATGTTTGTAACATTCCAAACATACATCTTCCTGTTTATTTTTGAATAAAAATATTAAACATGAACTGCAAAATTGTTGCATAAAACATTTATATAGTGAAGGACAGAGGTCAAATATTGTAGTTATGTTTATGTAAGAGATTACCTCCACTGTAAACATAATTATCAGAAGGGCTTTGTGTTCATGGGTGTTTGAAATGTTAAAAATGTTTTAATTGTATATATAAAATACATGTATTTGTTATTTAAATGAAAGAAAAATATGCTTCATTAATATATTTTTTGTTTAACAGAAAGTGACCGTGTTTGATTCATTGATATACTGAAAAACTAAAATAAACATTTTATACTTGTGAACTGTTTAGATAAGTGAAAGGTTACTGTGATGTTTTATAAGTATCACACGTAACTGAACTGTAAAAATGTAAGAGTAAATACTTCGGTAATTATAATTTTTAATTTTAACACAAAATTTAACAGTTACTTGAGTATATGTATTGTTAAACTACTACTGATAAAATTAGTTCTGCCATCAGATTTGTGTGTTAAAAGTTGTATTATATTTCTTTGTTTTCACCGATTCAAAATAAACAATAATGCTATTGTCTTACCAGTAGTTATGATAGTTGTGAGTTACTCTTAGATTCTAAGGCCCAAACCTGCTTTGTTTTGGTTAAGTTCATTTCTATATTCCTTTTTTTTTGAACATTAAAAAAATAACAACATCCTTTGATTAATAGACTTGTCTTCTATATTAAACAAATTTAGGCCATTTTTGTAAAACAGAAAGAATTTGGATTGTGATTGGTATTTATAAATGTTTAACAAAAAATAATGTATTAGAAATATTACAACACTGAAAGTCATATATGCAATATTGTACATTTTTCCAAATTAAATACAGACCTATCTGATACACTAAATTAATGCAGTAATGTCGCTAATGGATAATTAAATAACGGCTTTTCATTAACTAATACTAGATTTTGAATAATGAAATGTTGACACTTAGGTGTTCATAATGTCTGTGTATGCAATAATATTGAACCTTATGTAGCTATTTTTTGTGTTTTAAAATTAGTTTTTCCAAGTTAGGAATTAAACATGTACAAAAGAGTATGTTTAAACTTCTGGAATGTGATGTGTTATTGATAACATGTTCAGAGAAGTATGTTGTAATTCTTAACACATTCTGAAAGATTCAGCATATTATTACTATAAAATAAAACTACTAACGTAGCAAACAATGTATAATATTATTGTATAATAGTTGTGCTACTTTAGACTATGAAAGTAAAAAACTTAGTGCAAAAAAAGATAATTCAATAAATTACAAATGTTCCATAATATGTCATAACTGTTATTACAATCAGTTTCTCTCCTTAAGTCTTCCCAGTGTTTCGTGAGTTTATTTAAGGGAAATTTATTGTAGAATGTAAGTTTTAATCTGTGGTGATAATCTAAACACACAAGTAAAATAACTATGCCAAACTTCATCAATTAGTAGGATATTAGGTTTTATAAATATGTTTATTACTTGGTGATAAAGATATTTCATTTTTCATAATAATGCATTTTCAGAAATTTATGAATTTGTAGCTGGAAGTGTCAGCATATCAACACTTAGTTCTATCTATGAAAGGAGATTCTTAGTCCACATTTTCTGTCTGCTTTTTTTTTTGTTTGTTTCTATCATGGACTTTTTCAATGAAAGGTGATAAATAGGCATTATCTGATAGTGAAAGCCTTATACATAAATATACACTATATGTATTAAAAAAGTCAGGATAATTAGCAGTTGAGGTTTGGTGCATTACTGTTATAACCAAATAAATAATATTTAAAGTAGCAACACTGTTTTTTGAGGTTTTGTGACAAGGGAATACTGTGTATGCATTTTTCAAAAGCTAAATCCTTGTTGTTGTTATTTAAGATTAGCAGTATGTAAAATAAGGGATTTAATATGTTTAACATGTTGTGAATCATTCAGCACTTTAAATCTTGTATCTATGAAACACTTTAGCTATTTGCATGGTAATGTAAACATTTGAAAAATTAGTTTTTCACTGTTAGTAATAAGAATTTTTAAAACATTGAACTTGAGCATACGTGTATATTGTATCATTAATAATTTCTTTTGATAGAAAATGCACACAGTTACTGGAAACAAGAATCAACATACCTCAGTTCTCTTGAATCTATACACTGGTTTCATTATCTGTCAGCATGCTTGGAAACTACTCTGAAGATTGCTAAAAGCATGGCTAGTAAAAAAGACTCTGTTATCATAAAAGGTGGGAATTGAGATAGTTTTTATTCTATTAGCATAACTATCAAACATTAGTTTAAAGACATTTGAGCTGACTAATAAAACAAAATTTGCTATTACAAGAAGTGACATTTCAGAAAATCCTTATAAATTGAGTAGTATGGGAATTTTTGCCAGAAAAGTAGTAACTGCAAATACTGTTAATTTTTTATTTGCTTTGATTGTACATACTTATTGTCATGAAATTTTCTGAGTTAAAAGAGTTCAGATTTGTTTTTTAAAACATGAGCTAATGAATCAGTGTAATTAGACATAAAAAAGCATTTTCACTCTTTTTATTACTGATTTTTATTGTAATTATTTTAACTTTGTTTCTAGCACTGAATCAGTGTTTGCTGAGCACTTGTAAAATCTAAGATTCTTGAGAAAATTCTTATTACATGCGTGGCTAAGTTTGTTAATTTATAAAATTTTGATTTGACTATGGTTTATACATCTTTTTGTTTAATATCTGACTTCTTTACAAAATCTCAGGTTGAAATTGACTATAATGAGGAACTCTCCAGAAAATCTCCCCGGGGTGGGAGCACTAGTGATGAGATTGTCGGGTTTAGTTGACTGAGTAGCAGAATAATTATTTTCTCAGCATTGTGTTCATGATATTTTATATTTTACGAGACATTTTTTAAAAATATACCAGAATGGACTGCAGAAACAAGATTTTTGAGTATGCTGATTTACTGCTTTATTAACATTGTTTCTGTTTTGTGAATATGCTTTTTACCCTGTGGGTGGGATCAAAGCGTGCATGCGTTGACCTTTTACAGAGTGCCATTAAACATGGTATTGTGTATTTAGTGTCAGCTGTCCAGTTTACCCTACATTGGTTGATTCATGTTGGAGGATAGTAAATACCAGATACAGTATACAGAAATACTGAAAAACCTTAGGTATGCATTCAGGAAGTTGTAGATGTTTTGCAATTGCAATATACAAACTGAGTGATGGAGTAAACTATTTGTATTTGTCACATGAACATGATTTTTCACTCCAACTTGTCAGAGTCAGATTAACGTCATCAATTCACAGACATATCTTTGAGTACAAATACTTTTGAAACACATCTGATTTTGTACATTTAACAAAAAGTTTACCACATTTCCTGTAAATTCAGAATTGTAGTCAACATTTCTTCTCCAGTACTAACCAACCCTGTGGTTAAGTTTTTTTTTCAAATATTCTTTGTAATAATTTTTATAGTCACACAAAGATCTGGTATGACTTGGTGCTCATTGCGTGCAGAATACAAGGAGTTTGAAATATTTACTATGTGTGTGTTTCTATTCTTTCAACTGCAGCAGGAACAATGTATGCGATGTGTTTATTTTGTTCACCAAGCTTAGGCAAGGTATAAACCTTAACTTTCTGATAACAACTGATTACTGTTTATCCTTGTGACATTACAATTTTCTTTCATTTATGTAAGAATACAACTTGAAAAATTTATATATTTGTTACCTTTAATGTTTTATTATTTTTAAATTAGCAACTAGTTTAATTTTTGTTTATTTTTCAGTACCACATGAACTTACTAACTACTTCTGTTACCATGTTTTTTATTAAATTTCATTCAATAATGTTCCTCTTAAATAATTCTTTATTTCTTCTTGCATCTCTACGGGTTTCTTTTGTATGCCCTTTTTTCACTCTTATGCTGGAAATACCCATTACATTTGTGAAAATTCTTTTATAAACCAACATTAATACTTCTATTTGTTGGGATAGGTTCTCATGAATGTACATGACCTACAAACATCACTTGATTTTGAGAAAACATTTGGGTTATTAGATGTCACACAAAAAATTAAATATATATTCTGTTTAAAACCTACATGTTTTCCAAGTGTCATAAAAGTCTTATGTTGCTTTAGTCCTACTTATAAAAAGTTGTGAGATTAAATTATGGGTAAAAAAGTTATTATTTTTAAGCAGCTAAGAAATTTTTTAATAAGCACTGGTAGTGAAGATTGTTTTATAAATATAGTAAGAGCAATAGCACTAAAAGTAAATCAATATATAAAAATGCATACTCACCATAGCCAACAAATGTATTTATTTATTATTGTTCTTGTAGAAATTGAACACTTCTACTTTCTAATTTGGGACCTAATTAATAATTTTACTGTATGTTTCCTTTAAATATTTAATCATTGCTAAATAATAGTCCTGTCAGAAGAATAAGATGTGTGTTAAGACTTCTAACATTTTATGTCAGGGTGAAATGTGGAGGTTCTTGAAATGCAAGCTTCATTAAAATAACATTTATCTTCTAAGAGTTAGGGTGATGAAGTTTGTCATGTATTGATATAAATTGCTGTATTTTTGAAATTAAACTTGCATTAAATAAGATTCTCTTTACAATAAAGAAGATAAGACTCATGTTTCATTATATTACATCTCTTATGTTACTAATGTTCCTAAACAAATAGGCAACATTTATTGTGTAGTAAAACATCAGTGAAGATGAATATACATTCAAAAATAGAAGTTTTATTAAATAAGGTGTTTCTGAACGAGGGGTTCAGAACTTGCTTGAGTCGCCAGGCAGTTTTTGGAACCCATACTCAATTGGGAGAGGGGTTTACTGCTCTGTTTTATACTTCAATAAATTTTAGTAGTGCTTCTGTAAACAATTTTAAAATAAGAATATGTTTATGTTTTACTCTATAACCCACCCAGTAAATTCACCTAGTCCAGAAACAAAAAGTCTGAGACCCACTACTCTTAATGGTGGCAAGACTTTCCATACCATTATGTTTAAATTTATAGTATTTTTCTCTACAAATAGAAACTTTCAATGGCATTTCTCTTTGTAGAGTGGGAAGGACGAGACTTGTCTTGTGTTATCTCAAGCTTGGTGCAGATTCTTCTGGATCCATTTTTTAGAACTCAGTATGGTTTTGAATGTTTGGTACAGAAAGAATGGGTTGCACTTGGACATCCTTTTCAAGAGAGACTTGGCCAACTTGGAGTAGAGGAAGGATGTAAGGTTAGTTTGTGGTTTTTACACCAGAGATAATATATCAGTATTAATACTTAATAATAATTAATATACGGTATTAATATTAAGACTTTCCAAGTCTTTATGCTGTTTATACACCCTAAATAGTTTGAATAAGTACAAAGGCTTTACTTTATAATCATATATGCTACAAAGAGTACTTTTATGTATTCAATGTTTTGTTATGGATATCCCTTTATAATTTAACAGTATATGTTCCAATATCAAAATGCTTTATTGTAACAGTTTACTTTCACATCACTTTAGACAAAGTTTACATTAAGAGTTGCAATTCAGAAGCTTTTTCTGAATCCCAGGATTTTAGTGGCAGTTACCTGATGATGGCCACATGAGTGGTTGAAACATTGTAAATTAGTTAAACAAAAAATAAAAATAACCATCCATTCAAAATCTGTAACTCTGGACTTTTATTTAAATAGCTTTGTTTGCTATTAATACTGTTATCTTATGAAAGCTTCAATCAGAACTAGTTCTTATATAGTTCTGACTTTAAACTAGGCAATTAATTAAATTTGCTAATCAATTAATCATTCATTCATTAATCAGTCATATTCAACTAACTGATTATTCTCACATGAGACTAACTTGAAGACTAACTTGCAGCTTGTTTTGTTTTGTAAAGAGATTTTCAAATTATCAATGTTTAATATGAGAGACGTCTTCAGGTACAACAACTTGGATTAAACTACTTTTTTTAATACTAAAAGCTGTATGTGAAAATGTAATCTTTTACATGAAACCTGTAATAAGCTGTAAAGATGATTATTACCATTACTAACCTTACAATTTTTCACAAGGCTGTTTTACTTAAAATTAAGTAAAATAATTTCTCGTTAGCACTAATTTTCTTTAGGCTTAATGTAGAAAAACTAGTAAAGATTTTTGTTACAATGTTTGATAAGTAATATATAATTCAATGAAAAAATTCATACTGATCCTATAAAGGTACAGATGAGTACAACATTGGCTATGTGGCAAAAAACATGCAGTGATATTATATGATGTCTTTGTAATGATTGAAATGATTCGTAAAGTAAATTATAGTCACTGTAATATGAAAAATGTTTTTAGTTACAGACATTTCAAAATGGTTTTCTCATTACATGATTACTGTGAAAAACTAACTAAATAAGTAACAACTTTATAAGTATAAAATATCATAAGCTTTTAAGTGAATTGTTGAGATGGGCAGAAATTTAGAAAGAACATTTTACAGTGCAGGTTGGAAGAAACTGTAGAAACAAACGTGTGTGCTGAGAAATCAATAAATCAAAAAACATAAAGCTTATGTAAGGCGGGTGATGACAGCTGGATGAAATTTTGTTTTCCCTTTTCAGTGCTTCCTATTGATCTAAACCAAGACTTAATTAAACAGAAGTCCAGTTCACGTAAATACTTTAACAATTTATAAGTATTACATATCATTAAACCAGGCCTCGACAAATTCCGGGAGCCAGATCGCCATGGTAACTAAGTATTTCATTGTGGCATGTAGTATTTTCTTCCTTTTTATTTGTGCAGAGAGCTGTGCTAAAAAGAACTTGAATGTAGAACAGTTCTGGACTCTTGGAAATCCGGAACTATTTTCATGTTCTTTGAGTCTTAAATTGAACTATGTTCTTAAGATTTTAATGGCAGATTCAGCACTTCTTCATGTTTTTTCAGGAATGAAACACCTTACAAATTTTATGCATTTTGTTTTTCATCTTTCTCTCAATTCAATTAATCGACGTGCAGGCTTAGACTTGGACGGGACTGAAGGCAGTTAGATCAGGCAGTACCATCAAGTGGTTGTTGATATCAAGTGATTGTTAGCATGCACCCATTGCTGTGAAAGTAAATAAATATACATAGCTGTTTATACACCCTAAATAGTTTGAATAAGTACAAAGGCTTTACTTTATAATCATATATGCTACAAAGAGTACTTTTTTTTGTTTTTAAATAATCCATATACTGGTGCCTGGATTATCCGTGCTGGTCCAGGGAAAGCAAAAAATCTCAGATAACAGAAATAGTGGATAATCGAGGCACTAGTGTATCCCACTAATAAGCCCATTGTTTAATGGAAATAAAATTTTTCAGTATATTTAAGTTCCTTGTTTTAAATTATAATCTTTTTTACTGTTGTTTAATCACATTATCGTGAAAAATTATAAAAGTCATCATAATCATAAAAGCCAAGTGTCAGTTGGTCAGTCATGCTTTATTTCTCCAAAGTTCGTGAGTTACATGAGTCTGATTCCACTTTTTCCTTCTTTTTTAATACTTCCTCTTTTGATTGCCCATTTCTGTTTTATTTTAATTTAATCTCTAACATAGGCATAAATAGCTCCTAAATTTTAGAACTTTTTCTGCTATAGACACAGAAATGCATTCACACCCTATAAGCGTTTCTGAAAAATAAGTCAAAACTTAGTGTAAATCCATGCTAGGGAATTATTACAAAAAGCCTTTGTTAAAACAGACTGAAGATACCAATTATCAGTAGGGAAGCCAATGTGTAACTGAGTGACACCCCAACACAACCTAAATATGCATCTGTGGTTAAAGGATGCCGGCTGAGCAGCATAGAACAGCGGACAACAACTGAAGTTGAGTGAAATCTTTAAGAAACCTTAATGTATATTTTGTGTGTTTTTGGACACTATATTTTTAATCACTAATCAAATAAGGTTAACCAATCTACACGTATTTTGTATTCCTGTCTTAACAGCTTAAAAATAAAAGAGGCAAGGCTAGGCTTGAACCAGCCAACATATTATTTGAAAGCACACCAGATTCTGCATGCAGATTCCACAGATATCATGCAACACCCGAACTTTTGCAATCAAAATTAATTTCTGAGTGATAATTTCTCCAAAACATATAAATTATTGTCTAGAATTGTAATGGCACAATTATTTTGAGAAAATTTGGAGAAAAGAAAAAATCACGGATAATTGAGGATCACAGATATTAGATTATTATTAGTCCATGTCTAGTAGTTTCTGACAAACACAGTTAAATGAACAAATTATTGAACTATCAATATTTTTTTGAGTTAATAAGAATAATGAATACTTACTTGCTCTAACTTGTTTTTACTATAGCAAGCTTACCTTAAGTAACGACGGTTATATATGTAGTTTGTAATAAACAAGCAACATGTTAAGTAATAATATAGGGGTTATTCTATAAAATATTTTAATATTTTTATTTTCCAATATATGGAAATGTTTAATAAGAAGTTGTTTTGCTTTTGGACTACTAAGATAGCATACCAAGTTTGGACTGGATCAGTTAACTCTTTTAGGAGTAGATGCGTTCACAGGCAGACAGAAAGTTTTCCTTGATATTGGATAGTTAGTGCATTGGTATGGCTTAATATTTTTAGCACATATTTGAAGAATGCCTATACCTCAATTTTTATACTCAGCTCTGCCTCACTTTACTTGCCAGAGCTGGATAATCAGAAACATTTCAATTAGTTATATATTTTTAAGTCATTACACTAATTGATTAAGCTTGAATTAATTGCAAATAATGAGAAATCATAAGGAAAATATTTCAGTTACTTAGATAGTTGGAATAATCCAAAACAGTGATGATTGAAAACACTAATTTTATTAATTTGGTGACAAGAAAAATTTTAAGTAAATTTCATTAAATGATAGTTTTACATTACATTAATTGATGTAACCAATTAACCGAGTTAATTGCTCAGCTTTAGACTTCATACATCACCATAATCCAGCAAGAATAGTGGTTCAGTATCCAGAATGTAAGCAATTAAGTTTGAGTACAGGCAGCATTTTACTGACTTTTAATGAAATTTAATCAAGAAATTACATCAGTTGAAAATTTGCATGTCATTTGGTTAAGTATTGCTGCTATCAGAAGAAACAATTCATGAAAGGTCAGACAGTCTTCCAGTGTGGAAAGAGTAAATCCAATCTTGGAAATATCGGAATTCTTTTCTGTAAATTTTTGGATTTGGGAAGCCCAGGATTTCTAAATGCCTTGTACATTTTCATTTTTTTTTTTTTTTGCCTTATGAAAATTTAACAGTACAATTATTCCAGTTTTTTAGGTTTAATATAAAGCATATTTAGTAAACATATTTTCTGTTACGATTGTTTTCACAGAAATGTAAGAAAGTACAATGAAATGAAATCTACAATATTTTTTTCCAGTTTTGCATGTTTTACCCTGTAAAGATGCAGTGTTCTTCTTCTGACTTGTAAACAATGTAGCAATGATTTTATAAAACCTCAGCATTAAGATTTGATTTATCACGTAGCCAAAGATTTTTCAGGAACATCATTTAATTGTTTTAATCATTGGTGATCAGTTTATTGACTATAAACTCATTTAACTATAATTGGATGATTATTGATAAAAAGGAAAAATAATTGTTAAATTTTGAACCCTTACATGGCTGAAATTTAAGAAGGAATTGATGGATGAAAATCATTTTTATTTTTGTGTCTGGTTATTTCTCTCCATCTCAGTCTCCTATAAAATCACAGAAAAACAAACTTTTAATGCCACACTTCAGGCCTTATTGAAACTTTCTTCCTCTTTGTCACACAGTTCGACTCATTCCAGTATGATTTTATTTCATTAACTAATTTTTATAGTTCATTATCTGCACATTATCAGAGCTTGAAAATACTCATGAACTCTGACTGCAGATCTGTGAAAAATGAAGGAGATATCACTCTGAAAATATATTCATTCAAAGAAACTCATTTCTGTGATGTCTGACAAAGCATTTATTTAGAACAGATGTTGTGAGTAATTTCTGTTTCCTGTCTTCTGTGATAGTTCTGTACATAATCATTGTTGTTTTCTCTGTCTACTTTGGAAATTGTCTCAAAAACTTCATAAAGGGATTATAGGGTTTGTACATCTTGAGCTTAAAAAAGACGTATTCCATGGTTTTCTATGACTAAAAATAATTTTTCTATAACATGTACATGAAATACCATGTCATTTATGGTGTAAGTTACTAAAATAGTGTAATATTTTGTGAAATTATGTGTTTTGCATTTTACAATAATATGTTTAATTGGTTTAGTACATTTACACTTTTCATAGTTATTTGCCATGACATGAGAATGCATGGTAGTAGATAGCAAATTAAGTAAGAACATAAATTAATTTTTAAAACCATTAATAATCATCTGTTAGTGCAATTAACCTTAAATGATATTTAACTAATAATTTGGATTTACTTCGCCAGTTTGTACACAGTATTGTTAATTCAGTGTTGTATGAGAAACTGTTAAACTTTGGGCACATCTAATGTTTCAATATTTCAATGGCAAAAACTATTAACTGACTTCCATTCTGTAGAATGATATAATGAAAACTTAGGTTCTAGGATTTGATGTAGAGTTAATAATACAGGTGATTGGTGTTTTCTGACTTAATTATAGTAATCATAGGTTTAACCTATGATTACATGTTCAGTAGTAGAAAACTCAAAATTTTTACTTTTATTGTTATATTTAACAATTATGTATAGGGAGGCAGCTTTCACAAGTGAAATTTTTTGAGATAAGAATTTTTATGTATGTGTGAAGAGCATTTCACATTTTTATGGTAGAGACATAGGTGGAAGAGTTTCGTTTTGGGTATAGAAATCTTGGACAGGATGGAAAAGTCTTGAGATAAAAAAAGCAGAATAAAAATAATTTTGAGAATTTGTTTCTTGGTATTTTTGTTTTATCATTTCATAATTGACTTGTATTTTTAATATACTTCTTTGCCTGTGTTGATTTATTTCACAAACTCACAACCGGTGATGATCGTGCTTATGTTGGCAAAGTAGAAGAGAAAGATTTTTTGTAAATTCTCAGAAATTTTGAGAACTAGTAAAATTTTCTTCTCCAAACCACATAGAGCGTTCATCCTTCGGATTAAATAATAATACATGGATTTTGGATAATTTGAAATTTTCATAATGTAAATGCATGAACTAAATTTATTCGTTTTTAAGAGTAGGAAAATGATTTTACATGTGAAAACTAAAATTAGAGCAACATTATTATATTATTAATTTATGTGGCTTCCTGCAAATAGTGGTAATAACCTTGCAGTTTCAGTCAGTGAAGTGTCATGACCGCAGGTATAGGATGTCATGCACATCTAATAATCATATTCAGCATTAGTTATATATAAATCAGCAATAAGATGATAATAATGTTGTGTTTCCAGTTTGAAAGAAAGCTACATTTACAAATTTGAGTTGTGTGATTTTTACAAAATTTTATTAAGCCCAGATGGTTGTTTAGTAATTTTCTGTGAGTTTTTAAAGATCATATGAATCCTAAAGTAGGTAATAAAGAGGGGAAAAAATAATAATAAAATGGTGGACATTGATTGTTCAGCTAATTAATGACAACCAATTGATTAGGAATCTCCTGTTTTTTAAAATGGCACTTCCCAAGCTTTTTTTGTGTTGTGATTATTTTATTTAAATGTGATTTATAATTTTTTTTTCAATGATATTCTTTTAAGATGATTCATAATGATGAGTAAATTACTGTATCTGTCATACTCAAAAATACATTTATTTTTCAATAGTTAGAATTATTCAAACCCATACTTTTATATACAGTTGTACACTTGATACTTAAAGTAAAGTACTGTCCTATATTAAACTACTATTCGTACACCATTCATGTGACAAGCTAACCGTGCCAGTAATCCATGTAGCTTTTGTAATTCATGAATTTAGTCATGTGACAAGCTAACTATGTCAGTAATCCATGTAGCTTTTGTAATTCATGAATTTTGTCATGTGACAAGCTTACCATGTCAGTAATCCATGTAGCTTTCGTAATTCATGAATTTTGTCATGTGACAGCTAACCGTGTCAGTAATCCATGTAGCTTTTGTAATTCATGAATTTAGTCATGTGACAAGCTAACCATGTCAGTAATCCATGTAGCTTTTGCAATTCATGAATTTTGTCATGTGACAGCTAACTGTGCCAGTAATCCATGTAACTTTTGTAATTCATGAATTTTGTCATGTGACAGCTAACCGTGACCAGTAATCCATGTAACTTTTGTAATTCATGAATTTTGTCATGTGACAGCTAACCGTGCC
>NW_013667468.1:77406-87146 GCF_000517525.1 Limulus polyphemus
GTAACTTTGTAATTCTATGTATTGTCATCGTGACAGCTAACCGTGCCTAGTATTACCTATGTAACTTTGTTAATTCATGAATTTGTCATGTGACAGCTAACCGTGCCAGTAATCCATGTAACTTTTGTAATTCATGAATTTTGTCATGTGACAGCTAACCGTGCCAGTAATCCATGTAGCTTTTGTAATTCGTGAATTTTGTCATGTGACAGCTAACTGTGCCAGTAATCCATGTAGCTTTTGTAATTCATGAATTTTGTCATGTGACAAGCTAACCGTGCCAGTAATCCATGTAACTTTTGTAATTCATGCATTTTGTCTATTTAATGATGTCTGAAGTATATAATGAATTAAAATGTTGATTTATCAGACAGTGAATCCTGAAGGTAGGGAAATGTGATTCAGTATGTTCCATTTATTAAGATAGTTGAATATACCATCTTAATAACTACAACACCTGTTATTAAGTATGTTCTTTGGTTTTAATTTTGTGATGATGTTTAAAGTGATGTTATATTTGAGCTTAACTTACCTACTTATATTAGGATTTACTTTACAAGCAAATAATACCTGTATACTAATATCATACATTAAACTTTTCCAGTCTCCAGTGTTTCTTCTTTTTTTGGACTGTGTGTGGCAAATTCTCCAGCAATTTCCATCCAGCTTTGAGTTTACAGAAACCTACCTTACTAATCTGTGGGACACGGTACACATAAGTTGTTTTGATACTTTTCTTTTCAACTGTCACAGAGAACGAGCAAATGCATATAGTAAGTTCTGTGAACTGCGTCGGCTACAGTCAGCATGGGATTGGTCCCTTCAGTTTACAAAGCAGGACATGATTTTTTTCAAAAATCCTTTGTATATTCTTACAGCCCAAGAAGGCATTAGTCATTCTAGACCTTGGTCACTTGCTTGTGATGGTCCATTGAAATCTCATATTCGGCCACTAACTCTTGCAAAGAAAGCAGAAGACAGAGAATCTGAATTGTTAGAGTTGGATCCTTCAGTGATGAACATGCAGCTGTGGAGACAGTGCTACCTACGTTGGATACCATTGGCTCAGGTGGTTGGAGGAGATCTTCCACTTGTGTATCTTCAAAATTTAGTTATTTGGGATGAAATCTGTGCATTACAGAAACTTTTAGAATCACCACAAGAACCTGTAAATCTTCGTCATCGTCGTGTGGCATCTGATAATACTCTATATAGAAGTGAAGTTGACAGTTCTGGTGGTGTGAAAAATAATACTCGTATTGTTACATCGTCCTTCCCTTACTCTCCAATTGGGCCCTTTGATTGGGGGCATTTTCACAGGGTTCCTTCAAGTTCTTACCTCCATGTGGATGTGGTTGGTGTAGATGAAGAACTGGATGAGTGACCTTTCAATATTATTAAGCATGCTTTAATTAATATTCAATGATTAGTTGTTAAAATTAAATTAACTGCTGTTAAAGTGAACTGATTTTTATCATAATATAAAGAAACCAAATAATTTATATACCAAATATGTCGTAGTTATTAAGATGTAAACATGGATTTTTAAATGTTCTTTAATTGTTGACAAAAATGTTTTTTTTTTTTACACAGCTAATTTTAATTGATTTTTTTTTTTAATTTCAGTAAGAAACTGACTTTCAGAAAATTTTCAGTTCTGTGACAAAGAATGTAAATTTTTATAACTAATTAAAGCCTTTTGGGTTATAGTTCTGTTATAGTAATAAAAATCATCCAACAGTTATATAAAACGTGATTTTTGGAGCCATGAAATACACAGAAAAAATACCTGGGGGTTTTGAGGCTATAATATGTAAAATGGAAAAGAAAAAATTATCATTTTCTATAGTTCTTCATATTCCTCCTTTGGCTAAGTGGTAAGTCTGAAGACTTCTAACACTAAAAGCCTGGTTTGGATACCCATGGTGGGCACAGCACAGATAGCCCATTGTGTAACTTTGTGCTTAACATCAAACAAACAACTTCTTCAAGTATGGTATTTTGTTACATTAGTAAAAGCTAACTTTCTGGAAAGGGGTAGACATTAGAAACTCCTATGGGAAAATCCAGACCACAATTGGGCCTATATTTTTAGTTTATAAAAAATGAGTATCATTGGGGTAAAAAACTTCATAAATCAACAACCATGTTTTTTCTGCTGGAGTGTTAAATAGGTTTGCATTTTATTTTTTATCCACAAATGACATAAGATACTCGTCTTTAATTAGATTTCACAATGTTTTTATTTTATGCTAAAATATATTAGCAAGAATAAAACAGTGCTGATATTGTTCTCTTAATTTTCATTCTACCTATTTTTACTTTGAAAACAGAATAATTGAAGTGTGATGAGAATATAAAAATAGAATGAAAACTGATTGATGTTGACAGTTAACAGCATAACATGTCCTTTGGTAGGTCAGTTGTAAGTGTAGGAGCACATGACTAAAATCCGGCATTCAGTTCCCCATAGTAGACAGAGTATAGATAGCCTTTTGTGTAAGCTCTTAAAAACATTAAGTTACAATTGATGTTTTAACCCTTTTGTGGTGGCATGAGAAAAAATGAGCAAAGCTTAATTAAAGAGTGCCACCATAAAATGGTTAACACATGAAGTATATCTTCAATATTTTAAAGACCTTTTAGAATTTATCATCATACAACTCTTGATGATGGAATTTGAAACATTTATACTTTCTGTATAACTTTGTGCTAAACAAACAATACATTTAGGAACTTAGGACGTCATACATGTTGAAAAAATGGCATTTTCCATAAATGTGCAAGACCCTCTGTAAAAACAACTTTACTTGACAATGATCAGAACAACATGAATGGGAATACATCAAAACATTCTTCAATTGACAGTACAAAATCACTCGGGCCACAAAAGAAAGAATATGAATGTGCTACTTTTCTATTTGGCCATGGTGACCAAATACAAGATAGGCCTTGTAGGGGCCACTACCATCAATCAGTAAATATTGAGTGATACTGTATTTTATTGCTCTTACAATAAAGCCATAGTTGTAAGAAGCTAGGTGTACTAGTTCCCATGAGTAAATCTGCAACTAAGATAAACTATTGAATATATTGTAATATGAAATACCTATTATAGGAACGTGAAGTTCTCCAACCTATTTTATCTTATTATAGTTTTCTATCTGATCTCATTTTTCAGTTAAAACCAAACTAAAGTTAAAAAAAACATGAAGGAAATTGTGACCTCTAAGCAAAACATGCACAAAGATCACGGTTTATTTACGGCAAGTGATGCCACAAGAAAATGACAGAACAACGTACACGAGCCCCATGTAACCAATTGGGATCCCCCACATAAAGATCCTCCAGGCGGGTCTGCGGTAAGTTTAGGTGTTCGATTCCCCACGATGGACACGGCAGATAACCCAGTGTGGCTTTGTGCTAAAACAAACAGCAACCCACATAAAGACAAAAGGTTATGTCAAGCAAAAAAGTACAGAACATGTCTATAACGAAACCCTATAGGACAATTTTATACTTTTACTAAAGAGAACTCTGACCTTAAACTAGAAATAAACATAGCTAAATAAAAACAATAATAAAATTTGCAAACCTAGACGGAACTCAATTTACATAATGTAAGAAAGTTAGGTTGGAAAAATAGTTTTGCATCGTCAGTACAGTGCATGTAATTTTAAACGTACTGTATCAGAATATAGGTTAACATTCTATCTTAGACACAACAAACTAACCCAACTATCTACTGTAATCAATAAAAACCAAAGCCAGACACAAAGAAACTAGACTATTCATTAAACGTACTAATTTTAACCCGATATAGCCAAACCACAACCAGGCTAAACCAGAACAATCTTTCTAAATGCAAAACTGTCTAATCCAGCAATTACTCTCGTATAAATCTTCATCATCAGGGTTAGTTAGTTCAGATAGCCCTGTTGTAGCTTTTCTTGAAATCCGACAAATAAACTTCCACAGCTATTCAGAACACACTATTTCTAAACAATTAACACACTATCACAATTATAAATATTACAATAATGCAAAAATATAAACTGTTGAATTGAAAATTCTAATACGCGTTGCAAAAATAGGGTGACAGATCGAAACGTGCAATGTATTATCTTCTAAACTGCTACTCTTGTACATGTTAACCTTCTTTTACAACATTACGGATGTATGTGTCATGTTCTCGAGTACACTGATTTCTAACAAGTAAATATAGAACCTACTCGGGTTAGAGGTTTGGCAGAAAAGTTATATTGCATTCTGAGTAATATGAGAAAAGAGACGAGATACAAGCTTTACAACAAAACAAAAACATCTATTCCTCTTTATAAGCCTCTGGACAAACAAATAAATCTCAATCAAAAGACATGCACCCGATATGAAGGAACTTCACACTTCTATTGAGATATATTTATTATATGGGTAAGACTGAGAGTATCAATGACTAGATATATATATATATATATATAACCACAAAATATACAAGTTTCCACATCTGGATACAAATAAATATTCTAATCAGTTTTTCTCTCCTTTATTATTTTCTTCTATTGACTTTAAAGATTATTCTTCATGATGTAATTTTATAGATAATCTGTAATAAAAAAAAAACGTTCAAATATCAACTTTCAACTAAACATAAGTAACCTGAATCAAATACGTATTTCTTAAAAGGTACAAACATAAAATACAATCCTTTAATACATTAAAGTATACCAAAAAATAAATTAGTTTAAACTTATCATACATACTTTCTTTTCTATTCCTTTGTCATTTCTATTTTTTGATTTAACCTTTTATTTTGATAATTCTTTCTTCTATTAGTATAGAAAAGCTGTTGATTTCTATAATGTTTGACAAATTAATACAAAATGTACCTCTTGCTTACTACTGTTACACAATTCCTACTAACTTTACTCAGCTAATGTTACTTCTCCCTTCTTACCTCTATCGATTTAAAGTGGCATGAAAAACAAATGTATGAAATATTTTTCGAAAGTTAATCTTTCATGTTACCTACCCAAAAAGGGAAACATATCGTTGCGTCAGCGAGGTCACGTGACTAGTATCACGCCACCTCTTTCTAGAAATATCCTGTTCCTTCAAGAATGCCCTCGCCCAAGAAGTTAATGCTTCCAACGTTGATCATCCAGGAGTTGTTGAATTGGCTCAATTTTTTTGCCCCTGTATTAAATCTAAAACCACTAGTAATTTTGTAACATGATGGTCCCAGGTGTACTGGTTCTCATGACTAAATTACGAACTAAATTAAAGAAAAATGTTTGATATATAAAGACATAAAATATATATTCCAGAAAATCATTTATAAACCAATATGGTATTAATACTACCAAGTACAAGTGTTTCTTTCTATTCAAATATAGAAAAATGAACCACAGAGTTTTAAAGTTTTTTACACTTAAGTGCAATTGACACACATATAACTAACTTTGAACTGACTTGAACCAGTCGCAAATTCTCCAGGTTTAGTCCTATTGATGTTTCTGTAAATCTTTACATGTCTAGTGTTTCTGGAGAATTCAGATTTTTTCCTAATAGAGTTCCTAGCTTCATTATTCCTGTGAAAATACAGAAATATTGACGAGTCTGCCTTACGCCTTTTCTCTTATTGGAAAAGACTAAGTGGCAATGGCGACTGAGAAAAGAATATCACTCTTTTCTGTGATAGCCATATGTAACCTACACTTATTTAGAATTACTAGTGCATAAAAATGGTAAAAGACGGTTCTTGTGCCTTAGTTAAATAAACTGAAAACTCCACAACCCAGAATGGTTCACAATAACTTATTAAAACAGCACTAGGTTCGTTGACCAACTTTGTATGTCTCTGAGGTATTCTATCTCAAAAACATCTGGTCCTTTTGACATCCAGTTTACAAGGATATCATAAATACGTGCATAACATTGCACGAAAAAAAAACAAAAACAAAACAATACTATATATTACTGCAAATATATTATAAACTATTTATAAAAGGGTAAAATAATAGCCTATACACTGTGTGTAATATGAACTAGCTTCATTGGGTTATAAAGCAATATTTTTATTCAGTCATATCGTTGTCAGTGGAAAAACAACAACAACAAAAAAAAACAAAAAACGTATTATTCCCCGAAGGAACAGCCGCAAGTCTACGAATTAACATTCGGCTTTGCTTTAAAAGAAACACTGTATTAAAGTTACGTCGTGAGGATGCATTTTCCATGATGTTAAATTATTGTCACTTTGGTTTGTTTGCTTGTTTTTGAATTTCGCGCAAAGCTACACGAGGGCTATCTGCGCTAGCCGTCCCTAATTTAGCAGTGTAAGACTAGAGGGAAGGCAGCTAGTCATCACCGCCAACTCTTGGGCTACTCTTTTACCAACGAATAGTGGGATTGACCGTCACATTATAACGCCCCCACGGCTGAAAGGGCGAGCATGTTTGGTGTGACGGGGATTCGAACCCACGACCCGCAGATTGCGAGTCATGCTCCCTAACCACCTGGCCATGCCCGGCCATCACTTTAGAATACTAGTGTGAGGAAAGCGACTTATTTGACTCTGACGTAGTATTAGTTTTCTTCCTATCTATTGTTTATTTAAGTGTTATTTTGTTTTCATGTCTACACATTGGACCCGTGTTTCTTTTTTGATAATTATAAGGGTAGTTTATAAAAATAACAGAAACGTAGCTAGTTTTCAGAAATCTAAACCCATAGTCTCTTGGTATTTCTCATATATATGTAAATACAAAGGATTTTTCATGCTAAAATCTATCAAACTAAGGCATGACAACATATATTGTAATACCAACTGTTCCAAATATTAGTATGTAAAACATACCACACGTTTTCGTCTCTTTTAGTTTGAAAAGACGAACGTTTCCTGTTCATCAAAATTAAAAACACTTTGAAAAATGTGCAGATAACTGGTTTTAGACTGCTAATGGGAGTGACTAGGTGACGTGAATAACATATGTATTCTGGGAAGTGTAATCCTATTTAAATAAGTATATATTGGTCGATTCCTTCAGTCTAGATCAGATTTATATTTTTATTCAGATTGAAAGCTATTTAGAGAAAAATGTGGCCTCACGACGTGTATATACATGCATCAGACTTTTATCGAATTTTTCAGTTTGTCTTGTGTCTTACAGATAAGTAAAGTACTTTTTTTTACTGTAAAACCTTTGTCCTCTCTATATTTCCTCAGTTCAATCCGGACAAAATTCAGTTTCATTCCGTAATATATTTTCTGCTGAAACTCTTGTTAGAATTGTTACTATACTTGACTCTAAGAAATCAGTGCATTTAATAATACCATATTTATAACTATAGTTTGTAGGTTTTTTGTATACATTTCTTCAAAAATATACACGTGAAGATTATATGGTTAAAGATAGTTCTTGGTTCTATCAGTCAGTAGAGAACTGTTACGACAGCGGAAGTCACGTGACGCTGGTGACACGTGATGAATATCTCGATTGATCATGAATGATCAGGAAGGCCCGAGGGTATTCGAGACGCCTCCTTCGTTAGTATATAAGCCTGGCATAGAAAGTCTGTGGGAATGAATGAAGAGAGTTCCGGGTAATTTACGATTCTGCTTCAAGATACATTGTGTGTGTTTTGCTGTGATTTATAGCGTGTATTATAAAAGTAGTTAAGTTTAAAGTGACGAGAAACGTACTGATTGTGGAATTACTGTGTACTAAAAGTTTGTATCGAGGAAGAATAAACTAGTTTAATAAAAAAGGTACTTGTATCGCTGAAGTTTCTCGGAAATAATTTATACCAGAAATTAACAAACAAGCGGATACGTAACAAATTGGTGTCAGAGAGTGTGACGAAAAAAAAAAAAAGATGGAAACGAGAAGTGGCAAATCAAACTACGATTTAGCAATTTTGATAGCAGCAATACAAGAACAGCAAAAGAAACACGAAAAACGAGAAAATAAACAAGAGAAGAGACTATAGCAGTGGTTGGAGGAAAAAGAAAAGAAACAAGAAGAGAGATTATAGCAGTTGTTGGAGGAAAAAGAAAAGAAACAAGAAGAACGAGAAAAGAAACAAGAAGAGAGACAACAGCAGTGGCAAGAAAACCTGCAACAGTGGCAGTCCGAAAAGGAAAATAAACAAGAGAGCTTACAGCAGTTGTTGGAGGAAAAAGAAAAGAAACAAGAAGAACGAGAAAAGAAACATGAAGATAGATTACAACAGTTGTTGGAGGAAAAGAAAAGAAACAAGAAGAACGAGTAAATAAACAAGAAGAGAGACTACAGTAGTGGCAAGAGAACCAGCACCAGTGGCAACTAGAACAAGGAAGGAAACAAGAAGTACAAATGGAAAAGATTAGTAAATTTCAAAGTGAATTACATACATTAAAGGACGATTTACTATCTTTTACACAGGGTGGATATATTAACCATCGACCTAATCAGCCCCAGATAACGGGAAGTAGGGTCCAGACCCCGCAGTTAAACCCTAATGAAGACATATTCAGTCCTGCCAAAAGTCACATTCCAGACATGAGTGTCAGCAATAGCGGTAATTTAGTATGAAGGAAGCCACAAGAATTCGATGGGAAGCATATAGAGCACAGTTGGAGCTCCTGGCAGAAATTAATGGATGGACAGAGGAGCAGAAAGCAGTGTATCTGGCAATGAGCCTGAAGGGACAACCACTGGAAATACTTGGACAGTTGTCAGCAAACGACAGGCACAACTATAGAGCACTGGTAGTTGCTCTAGAAATCAGGTATGAAATTCAAAATCAGTCTGAAGTCTACAGGGCTAGGTTTAGGACGAGAGTCCATTCTAAAGGGAAGAGCCTGTAAGAGCTGGCACAAGATTTGGAAAGTATGGCACACAAGGTCCACCCAACTGTACCACCTGAAGTCCTCAAGCTGTTGCTGAGGAATCAGTTTGTATATGCCTTGGACAATCCACAACTAAAGGTACAAGTAAAGCAAGCACACCCCTCTACTATGCAGGATGAAATGGCCAGAGCTCTTTAATTCGAATCCTACGTTAAGGCCAGCACAGAGGTACCAAGGTGGGTACAGTCATCAGGATACAAGGCCAGAAAAGGGCAGCTTTCAGAGAAGTTTGAGGGACTTTGCTGTCACTGTAAGAAACCTGGGCACAAGAGAGCTCAATGCTGGCAATTTCAACAAAGGGGAGATGACACAGTAGGAAAGGCTGCTACCCAGAATGGTTGTTGGAACTGTGGAGAGTGAGGACATATGAGGAGCCAGTGTAAGAAGAATACCACCAATAAGTCAGCCGCGGGAAACCAGTAGTGGTTGGTGCTGAGGGACGCCCACCAACCCCCATTGTAAAAGTCCCAACAGCTAAGTGTAAAATGTCAAGCACACATAGTGTCTACGTGAAAGGAAAGCTGGATGGCCAAAAGTGCACTTCTGTCATAGATTCTGCATCTCGACAAACCCTTGTGAGTATCAAGGTGCTAGATCACAAAGGAGTACCAAAAGCTATACAGAAGCTCTGTGGTGTGACAGGACATTATGCAAGGTTGTGGGGACCAGTGTGGGGAGCTATTTAGCTCATGGGTATAAAGGACAGGCACAAAGTATACTTGGCTGACACTAAAGACCCATGTATATTAGGGTTGGACTACTTACTACCGAGGAAGTGTGTAGTTAACTTCGATAAAATGAAGATTGGCAACAACAAAGGCATATTCTGGTAATAGTTGCTGCAGCTGTT
>NW_013667468.1:87156-88282 GCF_000517525.1 Limulus polyphemus
CGATAAAATGACGTTTGAGAACAACAAAGGCAAATTCCGGTAAGTGTTGCTGCATCTGTTGATTTGCATGTTACAGCACTTAAATAAACTGCAATACCCCCTATGTCAGAGAAGATAATTTGGGGTAAGATAAAAGAACATCCCCAAGGAAGCCCAATGCTTGTGGAAGTTGTGAAAGACCCATCTAGGCCAGTGGATGTGAAGATTGGAAGGTCACTTGTGGCAGGTCATCAAGTAGTATCCATAACAGCGGATAATTTCTCTAAATGTGAGCAGACACTTAAGGAAGGGGCATTGCTGGTTGTGTGCCAGGAGGTAGAGCTAGTCAATGTTAAGGCAAGAAATACAATCATAAAGAAAGAACATTTTCTCCCAGAACATTTAACTGACCTTTATAAGAAGAGCATAGTCCATTTGTCATCATCACAGGCTGTTCAGGGTAGGAAACTTTGGCGAATTATGCAGATGTCTTTTCAAAAGGAGATCACGACCTTGGCTGCACAGACCTTGTGGAGCACAGATTTAACACAGGCAATCACCGTACAATCAAGAATAGCTCTAGCAAAGCAACAAGAGATGTAGAAGGTCATGGATGGTCTAATTAAAGAAGGGATAGTCGAGAAATTAGATAGTCCCTGGTCAGCTTCCGTCATATTAGTCCAGAAGAAAAATGGGACCAAACATTGCTGTGTGGACTTCAGGGCTCTTAACAGTATAACCGAAAAGGACTCATACCCACTGCCCAGAATTGATGATACTCTTGATGCCCTAAGTAGAGCCAGGTGGTTTTCAACTCTAGACTTAAAGTCGGGTTTCTATCAAGTGAAAATGGCTGAAGCAGATAAACCTAAGACTGTATTTAGTTATGGTCAATGTCTCTGGCAATATCGTGTGATGCCATTCGGGCTTAGCAATGCTCTAGCAACATTCGAGAGGCTGATGGAAAGAGTACTGGAAGGCCTACAATGGAGGATAGCCCTAGTGAACCTGGATGATGTCATTGTATTTGCAACAACTTTTGATGAGGAAATGTCCCAGCTAGAGGAAGTAGTCAAGCGTTTGAAAGCAGAAAACCTCAAACTCCATCCCAAGAAATGTCACTTGTTCCAGAAAGATATGCTTTACT
>NW_013667468.1:89084-111052 GCF_000517525.1 Limulus polyphemus
AATCTCATGAAAATGCCGACGGACTGAGCCGAAGACCCTGCAAAAATGACTGCAGACATTGCTGCAAAAAGAGAGGTTGAACTAACCTGGTGCCATCAAGCTGAAGTCATGCTGACTGTAAGAGTTGATGATGGTGAAGTGGAACCAGGTATACATATTAAAGCAGAGCAGGAGAAAGACCAAGATTTGAAGCCAATAATTTATTTTCTACAAGCAAGTGTTTTGCACCCTGCTTGGGAGAAGGTGTCTAGCTTAAGCACTGTGACAAAGAACTATTGGGCACAATGGGACCAGTTGAAGCTTGAAGACGATATTCTTGTCCAGAGATGGGAAACTGCACATGGGAAAGTGTCGACCTGGTAAACAGTTATACCGAGAAAGTTATGGGAAGTTGTGCTGCGTCAATCTTATGATAGTTTAACAGGAGAACATCTTGGAGTTAAGAAGACATTGAGTCACCTACGGCAGAGATTTTACTGGATAGGTATGAGGCAAGATGTAGAAGAGTGGTGCAGGACCTGCAGTACATGTTGTTCTAAAATGGGGATCCAAGCATTAGGGACGTGCTCCAATGGAAAGAGTAGCCATTGACATTGCTGGTCCTTTGCCCCAAAGTTGTGCTGGAAACAGGTACATTTGTGTGGTGATGGATTATTTCACCAAGTGGCCTGAGGAATATGCAATACCAAATCAGGAAGCTACTTCACTAGCTTCGGCTATTTGTGATTTCTTCTTCAGGTTTAGTATGCCATACGAACTGCATTCAGATCAAGGCCGTAACTGTGTTCCATGAATACTGCAAGTTGTTTGTCATACGAAAGACAAGAACAACGCCACTTCACCCACAGTCTGATGGGATGGTAGAAAAGTACAATTGGACACTGGGACAGGAATTGGCAAAGTTTTGTAATAGCCACAAAGATGGCTGGGATGTCTTACTTCCTCCACTGTTAATGGCCTATAGAACAGCTGAGCATGAAGCCACTGAATACATTCCAACAAAGGTATCTGAAAGGATGGATGATATTCATCATCAAGTGCATTCAAACTTAAAAACGTCTGCTGATTCCATGAAGTTATGATAAGATATCTACTGAAGTCAGCTTTGTACCAGGAGACAAGGTATGGTTGTATAATCCCAGGTAGACCAAAGGGAAACCTCCTAAGTTGTCTTCTTCATGGGAAGGCCCACATGACATAGTGGATCGTCTCTCAGACATGGCTTTCCTAATAAAATGTGGTCGGCGGGGTAAGCCGAAGGTGGTGCATGTCAACAGGCTTTGACATTATCATGGTCCAGGACTTTTCATTTGGAATGGAATGAACAACAGAACACATGACGCTGCTGAAGACGTGTCACCTACTATACGGATATAAACAAATATCTGGAGTAGACCCACTATACAGATATAAACAAATATCTGAAGTAGACCCACTATACAGATGTAAACAAATATCTGGAGTAGACCTACTAAAGAGATGTAAACAAATATCTGGAGTAGACCCACTATACAGATGTAAACAAATATCTGAAGTAGACCCACTATACAGATGTAAACAAATATGTGGAGTAGACCCACTATACAGATGTAAGCAAATATGTGGAGTAGACCTTCTAAACATATGTGAAGAAATATCAAGACATAAGGTAGTGTGCCGTTCGGCCAAAACAACCTGCCACTGAAAAAGCCACTGTTGAAGAAGAAACTCTACAAGGTTTTGAGAACGAAAACAGCGAAGCCGTTAATGAAGTTACTACCACTGATGTGACTGCTACCGATAATGGGACATCTCCTGATGGAGCAGATGAATCCCACGTGAAGCAGAAGCCAATGAGACGGAGACCAGTAAGAAGAAACATCCTGTAAAATTAAGAGATTTTGTTGTATTTTAATTTTATGTTTGTCAATTCTGTACATTTAATTAAGTTTTTGTTAATTATCTGTTGATTTAATGTAAGTGGCTATTTTTCGGGACGAACAATACTAAGGAAGAGGCAGTGATACGATGGCGAAAGTCATGTAACGCTGATGACACGTGATGATTTTCTCGAATGATTATGAATGATTGGGGAGGCCCGAGTGTATTCGAGACGCCCCCTTCGTTAGTATATAAGCATGGCACAGAAAGTCTGCGGGAATGAATGAAGAGAGTTCCAGGTAATTTACGATTCTGTTTCGAGCTAGTGTATGTGTGTTTTGCACTCATAGAAAGCGAAATTATCGAGATTGTGAATCGCTGTGATTTATAGCGTGTATTATAAAAGTAGTTAAGTTTAAAGTGACGAGAAACGTACTGACTATGGAATTACTGTGTACTAAAAGTTTGTATCGACGAAGAATAAACTGGTTTAATAAAGAAGGGACTTGTATCGCTGAAGTTCCTCGGATAGAATTTATACCGGAAATTAACAAACAAGCAGATACGTAACAATAGTGATGTTTATCCAGCTAGTTTTACTAGACAAGGAACTATTAACACAGGGGTTAATATAACTTATTTATTGCTCAGAAACGGTATAGCTTATCCAAATACTTGTTTACTTTTAAAAAGTTTTATTTATTATCAAGTTAATGGAGTCAGTATGGGACTAAGCTTCCAGCTGTCATGGCTATTTTGTTTTAACCTACTATGAAAGATAGTCCTGGGAAATTGTCCTTTTTCTTTTAAATTACTTTGTTTACAAACTTCACGTATACGGACGATACATTTGGTATTTTCAATGACAAGAACATGCAGATGAATTTCTATCTGTTTTGAATAATAAGCATCCAAATGTTAAGTTCACCGGTTAAGTTAAAATGACCATTTTTACATACATAATGACCCAAGTAGTTTCGAAATGGATGATTATCGTAAACCATTTTATATTTTATAGTTCTGTGTTTAAGACTTTTAAAATTCTACTTAGCCAGGCTTGTAGAATTATGAGTATCGTTGCTAAGTTACACGCAGAAAGAGGAAAGATTCAGAAAGTTTGAAAATAGAATGAATTATATACTGTCTTTATTGATAAAAATTATTACTCTCTTTTTTTTTCAATTTGCCGTCGTAAGGAAAAACAGTTATTTTTGTTTTAATTTATACAAGGAAATATTCTGTGTTTATAAGGAAATAGCTAACTACTCCCAGTTAGGCAGAACGCACAGGTTCAAGTTAGACGTGTCATGAAACCTGTTTTTAGAACAAAAGAGTTTATTTAGATTTAAAAGTATGATCCTAACAGTAAGCAATCGTGTGTAGTATATATATGTTTTATGTCATCTTTCTGTGCTGAGGAATACGTTAAATCCATCACTAGGTTTCTGTCAACAGAATAAAAAACAATCTCCAATAATACAGTAAGACATCTAGATTGGTGCACAATGAATGGAACGTTGTGATCTTGACTGACAATTTTACTATAGTGAAGAGAGCTGTGGATAAAGTAGAGATGATACTTCGTGAGAGTCTTGAGTTTGTAAACTTGAAGCCGGTCTAAAATGTGCAGCATTCAAAGTGCCCTCTATTCGTGAGTTCAGAAACTCCATTTTTCATCATTGATAATTATACCATATTGATTGAAGAAAAATCGAACAAGATACTTAGGTTTCGGCATCTTGCGAAGTTTATACCACATTAAGAATAGTCTATTATCATAAAAAAAAGGTCCAGTTTGATATTAGATGAAGCTCTTTAATAAAGTGGCTAGACGCTATAGAAGGGTTAAGAAATTGTATGATATATACTTTTCATTCAAAGGTATAATAGTTTGAATTGTATTGAAAATACCGTTTTTATCTTAAGTATTTGAATAGTGGTACATTCTGTAATATATTGTTGACTGGAAATAATAATATGCTTAGTGACTCAAACACACGAAATACTGAAACTTACCTTCTGAACACTTGGTCTTGGATCGTATTCGCACTTATTTAAAAATGTAAACTTTTTCATTGATTTACATGTCACGTAACACTTCTTTCGGCTTATTAAGAGTTGTTACGTGCATTGCAACCTGATCTAATCTAGTTTTTAAGGAAATATTATATTTATAAAACAGATTAGTCGCTGATATTAAGATGGTTACGTTTTGATATTTTCTTGTTACAGAATCAGATTATTTTGATTCAAGGTTTGATTATGCATGATATTGAGTTCCCCCATGGACAACGCTAAAATCCGGGGATTAATTCTGCGTGGTGGACACAGCAGATAGACCATGTGGCTTTGCTCTAAAACAAACAAACAAAGAACAAAGCACAATCTTGATGCTTGCATAATAACTAAGATACCAGGTTTTTTAAAGGAATTATACAAAAATATATCTTCCACTAATTAAAATGTATGTACATGATTTTGCTCGTTTTCTGGGCAATCGTTCCACTTTGGAATGATTGCCCTATGTTATTTACTCCTCATACACACAGTTGTGCTAGTTCAGCCATTTACTTTCAGACAACGTTAATGAAAAAAATAGGGTATATACCCTTACTGAAACACTATAGGCGAAAAGTAACAGCAAAGGATTTTTGATATTTCTGATTAAGCTACTCCATTTTGGGCATTCTACTAGCATGATTTTATAGAGTAAACTAAAATTTAATTACAGTGTCACTGACACCATATTTCAGGTGTTAAAGTAGTGTTGTTTTACTTCAGTCATTGAAAACAAAATTCTGTGGTATGAATAATCAAAACTTCCATTCTATTGAATCTCGAAATATCTTTAATAACTAAAGCTTTCTATTATGTTTACGACGCCTCACCACTTCGTACAGTGCGTGTCACCATGGTCATGCTCTATCTGACGGTCGTGCATCTTGACAATAGTCCTGCAGCATTGTTTCAAAAGGTTTTGTCCTAAGACTAATGTCAAAATACACAACTCATCATTCTTTTTTGCTTTTCAAAATCCATCTAGTGTACGAGGATGACGGTTTTCCAGGACGGTTCAATGGTCTGATCCCACTGATATCCATAGACTAAATTAATATGTTATAGTATAGAATAGCTTAAATACCCATTTCATTGTCTATCTGTCTGAGATATGCGACAATTGAAAGGATATTTAGTGGAAACAACTTGTGTGCACGTGACGTGTGTCGATTTTCCAGACGGAGATTATTGTTGTTATGTTGCCTGGGAACACGTGGATGGCTTTTCCTTCTTACTTTTGTGTTCACGGATTTTTCACTTGTTGCAAGACAGCTCACATTGCTTTTCCGGGTTGGAGTACGACTTCATGCAGGCCCCTTTCTGGATTGTCCTGGTTCCCCAAGCTAATCCACTTTCCAATGACATTAAATACAAAATATATCCTAGATTTCAACACATCTTTATGATCTGAATGTATGAATGCTTTCCATTGGAAAGGCTTTTACGTACCCTTCTCCAAAAGCGATCAGTTTTCGACGACATCCCACTACTTACAAAACACCAAAGAATTTCAAAATGTAGTTTCTATACAATCCGTTCCAACTATTCCGAAAATGTAAGAATGAACCTGATAATGACTAATGATCCTAATAAAAATAATTTTTTTAAATATCTACATATTTATTCTTATATACATTTTTGTTCTAATAATTACATTATCAAATTAGGTAGTAGATATTCTTCTTAAGGAGTTTTGGGTCGTAACATATCGTTTCGCTTGTATTATTATCTAGTCGATTTTTGTTTTAGGTTCAGGAATTTGTGAAAGACCATGGTCTTTTAGAAAGTTCTTTCGCTTAGAAATTTTTCAATAAAAAAGAATCCAGTACTATTTCATAACCCCCACCACCCTTAGTGGCTCAAATCTGAAGACTTATAATGCTAACATCGGTTTTCAATACCCGTGGTTGGTACAGTACAGATAGCCTATTATGTAGCTTTATGCTGAACAACAAACAAAATTCTATATTAGAAGTAAAAAAAATGAAAAAAAAATCTATATTAGAAGTAAAAAAATTGAAACAAAATCTACAAGTTAGATTTTGTAATTTCGAAAATATTAGACTATTACAAAAATGTTTTTATGAAATGGTCAGAGACTTTCTCTGTAAATTTAATAGCTGTTTTAGTAATAAAATATTTTTAGTCTACCTGATACCCCGGTGGCTCGGTGGTAAGTTTGAGGGCTTCTAACGCCCAAAATTGGTGGGAGGAACACATATATCTTATATGTGTAGCTTTAATGGCAAACAGTGTGTCTGGATCATAAGCATGAAGTGACAGATAGTAAAACAACAGATATTTTACTGTAGTCTTTTTTTAACATGAAAAACAGGAGAGGGGTTGCTTATTACGAGTTTGAAAGTGTTTATTATTAAGCACAAAACTATACAATGGGCTATCTGTGCTGTGCTCACCACCAGTATCGAAAACCGATTTTTAGCATTATAGGTCTTCAGGCTTACCGTTTAGCGACTGGGAGGAAAGATTAAAAGTTGTTGTCAAAATATTTACATTCGATATAATACACTGTAGTTTAACAAAGTCACTGGGTTTTTTTGCTTATTCTAATTGCGTTGATATGAAATATTTTGTTGTTAAGTTTTCATATCACGTAAAAGCAGGATATTTAATCAGGCTTGTTTGTTTGTTTGAAATTAAGCACAAAGCTACACAATGAGCTATCTGTTCTCTGCCCACTACGGGTATCGAAATCCGGATTCTAGCGTTGTAAGTCCGCTGACATACCGCTGTGCCACTGGGGGCATTTAATTAGGACTAAGTATTTTTACATGCTTTAGTACAACAAAAACTGCTGGTGCTTTTCAGGTTTCAATTTTTACTTGTTTTAACTTTTATCTTGTATGATAACATTATTATTCAAGTTTGGAATGATGGTATGAAACTCTTTGTGCATTACAATTGCTTGTTGTATACCAAACTTTGTGGAAGTGGTAAGAAGCACAAACAAAGAAATATTTTTTTTCTATATTTAAGCTTTAATGTAAGTTAAGTAAATAACACTTTTACATAAAATTAAGAATTTCACTATATCTTCCGTTATATTTGTGTTTAGTTGATCATAAAAAAAAAATACAAATTAGTGAACCTTTGAAAGGTGTACATTACTAACTAAGAATATTTCTCTTAAACTTATTGAATACAAATAATTCAGGTCTGCGAATTTAAAGATCATAAAAGTTGTTTTGGTTTTAAAACGGATTTTCCAAAATTCAGTTACGCAGATTTCGAAAAAAAAATATTAATTTTTTTCCTATCACGTAAGGATTGTTTATAAATAGGGAAGAAAAAATACTGACTTGGATCAAATTTATATTTCGTTAACCCCAATAAACATTTTTTATTATCATGTTTGTTATGTTTAGGTTCTAGAACGATCGATAAAACTCTCACATCGCGATTGGTCTATAGAAATCTATAGCCAGTGGTTGTCAACATTTTAAACATAACAAAATGTGACCTGATTTCAATGAAAATGGTTCACTTATGTAAAAGTACATATGAGACGTTTCTCGAGAAAGCTATACACGATGGAGAAAAATGGATATCATTTTCGGATTCAGTGTACAGGAATTTCCGAAGAAAATGTAAAAATTTCAAAACCATCGCAGGCCCATGTAATTTATAGTCACTGAGTTGTTAAAGGCATTACGTATATTGTGCACGTAACATACATTTTTATCTTGCGGATTCTAATTATAACATTTATAAAAATTAATACCAAAATGTATTTATAAAAAACAGAATGAAACAAATGAAAAGTAATTTAAGCCTATTTATCACCGAGAAGAATACGCATTTGTTGGCAGTGTATTATGACAAAACGAAATAAGTTTTTTTTTTGAATTTTTTGCGCAAAGCGATAGCCGTCCCTAATTTAGCAGTGTAATATTAGAGGGAAGGCAGCTAGTCATCACCACCCACCGCCAACTCTTGGGCTACTCTTTTACCAACGAATAGTGGGATTGACCGTCATATTATAACGCCCCCACGGCTGAAAGGGCGAGCATGTTTGGTGGGACGGGGATTCGAACCCGCGACCCTCAGATTGCGAGTCGAGCGTCCTAACCATCTGGCCATGCTGGGCCACGAAATAAGTACAGACTCGTTATGCAAGAGTAAAAAATTATACTACACATTAATTTTGTTTTTATAGTTAATTTAATTAAACGATGTGAGCTGAGTTATTATAAGAAGTACTGCACAAGTACGGTTTTAGCCATATATTTTAAAGCCATATCTAAATAGCACTTTAAAGAAATTTTTGTCTCGCTACGTTCATCCCAACTGACGAGTTCTGGCATTGAACGAAAAGCCTTTGGGCAGTGACTTGTGAGAGGCAAAAATATATTTAAATGCTATTTTTACACAACTTTGATTTAGGATTCGAAATGAAAAACTCAAGAGGAATGTAGGAAGAAAAATCTACAATTTACTTGATTTTTTTTATCACAAATGTTGTTTAATTGAAGTATGTTGTGACAGATCTATTATTCTATATTTATTTTAGTATCGATGTTTGTTTAAATTAAATTTATATTTAGAAATATACATAACATATAATGTTAAATATGTATTGCGAAACTTCCACCTATTCTCTAAAGTTGTAGAAGATTCTCGAGGGTAAGAATCAACAATATATGCGTGTACGTAAACGTTAGTGTAGCTTTGTATTTTTACGTAATCTGAATTTTCGAGAAACTCTCCACACGCCTATAAATATAATCAACGCGACGCGCCAAAAAAAAAAAGAATATCTATTATTGAGTTACTGTAATTGGTGTGCTATAACCTTCGTAAGCTATAACTGTGATTAACGCTTATTAATCGGGAGCTTCAGATATTTGATCAGGAACGTTTATAAATGTTGAACATTACAAATCATTTAACTTCAGTGGATTCACATCAGGCATTAGTACTTTTACGAAAACATTACCTAACGTCATCGGTAGGAAAAATCGGCGTGCGATCATTGAATTTCACAGAGTTAGCTAGCTTCCTTACAAGGGAATTGTGTCTACATCAACTTGAAATTAACTCGCTCATCGTGAACTCTTCATAATACATCAAGGAAGTTCCAGATTAGAAATAATACTTTATATTGCTTGTAAATTTGTAAAACATTTGTATATAAATCATTGTTTGTAATAACTACTTGTAATAACTGTTATTGTAAATTGTATTGTTGTTTATATATATTAAAATATGTTTGTATTAAAAAAGAAACTGTATGTATAAATCTTGTTGCCAAATATCATAAATTGGATACATATCAGCATTTATTTAACTACTGAATTTAAACTATCATTTAGCTCGGTTTCAAACCATTCGAAATTGTAATACGTAACATAATATATAGAGGCTCGTGTCCGAGATCTGAATCAGATACAAAATTCGATCTAAATTAAAATTTAAATCACAATTCAACTTATATCTATCAGTTACAACAAGATTTGATCATGTCTGATTATCAAGAGTTTTTTGAATCACCCTCCCTCGAACAACTAGAAAGATATAACAACAATGAATTGTTCGAAACTGCCAACGTTTTAGAACTAGAAGTTAAAAGATCAATGAGAAAAAATGTGCTAAAAAAGCGTATTATCGAAATACTAGTCGATGATGATTTGTTGCCTGAGGAAGCATTAGAGGAATATTCTAGTGTCTCTACTAGCCAATCGGGGTTGAGTGATAAAGATAAATTAGAGATACAGTTAAAACTCAAACAAATCGAGCTCGTATCGAAGTTGAGAAAGAACAAACTCGTATCGAAGCCAAGAAAGAACAAGCTCGTATCGAAGCTGAAAGAGAAAATAGACGTCTCGAGGCCGAACAAGCTCGTATCGAAGTTGAGAAAGAACAAGCTCGTATCGAAGCTGAGAAAGAACAAGCTCGTATTGAAGCTGAGAAAGAACAAGCTCGTATCGAAGCTGAAAAAGAAAATAGACGTCTCCAGGCCGAAAAAGCTCGCATTGAAGCCGAAAAAGAAATTAGACTGAAAGAAATGGAAATTGGATTCAACTCCGATCGACCATGGCAAAATGACAACTTTGAAATTAATCGATACGTTAAAATACCAACATTTTATGAAAGTAAAGTTGATAAATATTTCCAACATTTTGAGAAGGATGCTATGGAATGGCCCACAGAAAAATGGTCATTATTATTACAAAGTGTTTTAACTGGTAAATCACAAGAAGCTTATGGCACTCTCTCTTCAGAAGATTGTACGAATTATGATAAGGTTAAAGCAGCTATTCTCAAAGCATACGGGTTAGTACCAGTAGCTTATCGTCAAAAGTTTTGAGGTTATCGAAAACAAGATAATCAAACTTATATGGAATTTGCCCACAAAAAAAAGAGGTTTATTTTGATCGATGGTGCAATTCGACAAACTAAGACAATAATGTCTAATTGAGGAATTTAAACGTTGAAATAACATTTGGATTTACAGTAGAACTTACTGTTAAAAAAGAAAGAGTAATGAAATGGTAACTTAATACAATTTTATTTTTATAAATTGAGAGTCCTCTAACTGTTGCCCCCAGAGGCATAGTGGTATATCTGCAGACTTATAACACTAGAAATAGACTTTCGATATCCGTGGTGGGCGGAGCGCAGGTAGCATATTGTGTAGAGTTATGCTTAACTTCAAAACAAACAAGCTCCCAACTGTTTTGTATCGTACATATTGATGACTATTCTCACTTGGTCAGTTCTTTAAGACTGTACTACATTAAGTAACATTAAATGTGGTTCATTAGGGCAATCAAATTGTGTTTATTGATGATACTTTTAGTTTTAAATAAGTTGTTATCGCATTTGTGTTCAAAAATAATTATTAATATAAATTGAAAGTGTGTCTGTTAATATAAAAAAAATCATAAAAGTAACACCAATAAGTCGTTTTATTTTGGCACTACCTTGATATAAACAATACACAAAGCTTAAACAGTTTTTAAAATTTTAATACTCAAGAACAGTTTGATTCAAAACTTTAGAATTTTAGTGATCAAGGAACAATTAAGGAAATTGCCTTCAAGATAAACTGAACATAAATTAGATTACATATAACATATACTTTACAAAAATAGTGAGACAATTCATAAATTCAGCGAGTACTTTAAACAATGAGGCGATTTAATTTCATGCTCGGGGAAAATATATACAAAATTATTGTTTGACAACTATTTCTGAATATAAGTAAACGTGTAAAAATGAAATGTTAATGTTGCACATTTTTTACGATTTCCCTTTTTACATCACAAAGGCTATGTGTATGCGCGTAATTAAATATCAATGTTTTAATATGCACATATGCACGAACACTTTGAAGAAAATAAATGTAGGTTCTCACTAAGAAAAAATATGATTCGAAAAGAAAAATGAAAATAGCATTCGTTCTAAAGATTCGAAGAATCCAAAGGTCTTATTATTATTATTATTCTTACATTTAACTAGCTCTCAGAATTTTCTCCATAAGAAGCACAACTTAGGCCTGTGTGACATCTCTCAAGAAATGTTCTGTCCATTCAAAATTGTATAACCAACAGCATAATGTCTTGTCCTGAAATTGTGGATGAAGTACGTTCATCTACAGTTCAGTAAAAATTAATCATGAGAATATGTCCAGTATAAAATAATAAAAATTATTTATTTTCAATATATAGGTATTGTAAAAATGCTGTTAGTAACGTTAACCTGGAGCTTAAAGCATTTCGTAACTAATTGTTACATGGCTAAACAAGAAGGAAAATCATTTATATTTACCTTAAATATGATACATTATTCCGTTTTTTTAAGTTAACATTCTATGGTTAACATTCATTAACTAAGGCAAAATCAACTTGGATACTTTATGGTATTCATAAACGTTTCTTTTCTTATATATTTTATTTCAGCCTTTTAGCATAATATATTTATGAACTAATGCTATAACAAGAAAATTCACCAGGGTCTATCTAATTTTCTACTTATGAATACAGTAGAACGGTAGAATATAGGGAAGGAGGATTGATACATCATGTAAAATTTTCTTTATTTGAGGTCCCCAGCGGATCAGCGGTACGTTTATGGATTTTCAACGCTAACATACAGGGTTAGATTCGTCGTGGTAGAGAGATCACAGATAGCCCGTTGTGTAGCGTTACGCGTTAAACAGGACGTACACACAGACACATTCTTTGTTTTGAGAAAGTATATACGATTGTTCTTCAAATGTGACATTCTCACTGGGAAGGGGGTATTGAGATATTAGTCACAGGAAATTGACACTTAAAATACAGAACTAATAATTTTTGTTACGAACTAATATCTAGCGTAAATAGAACAATAAAACATTTTAACATGTCGGAAAAATTCAGTGCAATGATTTAATAAACAGATGAAAAATCCAAGTTGTATCCAGCAGAAAATTTGACACCATAACAGGTAATAAATCGATCATAATATATATATTGGGTGTCTTTATCAACAAACATGAAACAGATATTAAATGGAATTCAATAAATCTTTATCGAGAAATATTTGAACTCATCTAACAAACTAAGTTAAGATAAAAGTATATTAAAACTAAAATCCGAGTTAAATAACAAAAGAAAACAACTGGACATATATATATATTCATCTGACATTTTTCATTTCAAAAATAGCTGATAGCTGTATGTTTGTACGAAAACAGTATTGTGTTATGTGAACTTTAAACAAGTTTTCAATATATTAAAATACAGAATAGGGGGGAAAAGTTTGGTTATACGATTATATCAAAGTATTAGACTGTCAAGCTGAAGGCAGATGTTCTTATTTTCCTACTTAATGTCTACAGTTCCGCTGCCTTTCCATTCGTCACATTCTCTGCACTCCGAATGGTAAGACAGAATTTGTTATAAAGACTATGAGTGAAACTCATGAAAAGTTAATGAATTTTGGGGAGATGACAAGAATGTCTTAGACTGCTAATATATTATTACCAATATCGCAAAAAATCAATGCTCTTTGTCTCGAAGATGAAACAAATGCTTTCCTAAACGTTAATTTAAATACTGTAAACGCTATAATTGCAGTGAATATTCCGATGTCACCTGCTTACGAAAGATGCAAAAAAAAAAAAATACAACTTCTAGAAAGGTTATTTGTGACTTTTTAAGAAGGTTATATTCGTAAGCAGATTGCTGTGGGGAATCTCTTTAAATAAGTATTCGATACAACTTTAATAAATGCTTTATATTTATTAAATTATTTCAACAGACGGAGTTTTAATAGGAGTTAAGAAAGAAAAGATACAAAGAATTTTTGAAATTTGTTTTTATACAAATAAATCCTTTCGTAAAAAGGTCCAATGTACGAATTATGACGAAAACTGAATTTCATTATGTGGGATTGATATTAGTAAATCATATAGAAAATAATACAATATTCTCTCATATACATGTATATATATATGTATATATGTGTGTATTTATGTGTGTGTATACATACGAAGGGTAACATGTATCATTAAAATTTGGAAATCTTTCCATAAGAACACTAATAATACTGGTATTGTAGGCATACAAACTAATTGTTTAAAACATATACATTAAGATTGAACTCTGTTACACCTGCCTAAATCTTTCGAGTATTATATTCGCTAGTTGCCATATGATTTTGTTCCCCTCCTCCTAATGAAATAAAAAACTGAACATTCCTTGTTCGGTTTCTCGCACATGGCCTGATATTTAGTGATCATGTCAGTTCATTAAAAAAATATTGGTTTTATTGTATTAAGAGAAATTCTTTAGAAAATTAAACATTTTTTGTCTAGAAACTTTGTCGCAATACATGTGTAATTATACGTAAAAAATCATTCTGTATTAAAGAAAATATAAATTATAATTAATTTTCAACGTAAAGATAATAATAACGCTACTACCCGAAAACAAAGCTGTAAATTATATATTTAACGCATAAAAACGGTTACAGAAAGGTGGGTTGTTTTCAACGAATTGAAATTAATGGTAACGTAAAATGTTTTCGCCACTTTAATGTCAGAAAGTAACTATTTTATGTAAATAGAGTTCCCCGCTGGTACAGCAGTAAACAGTGCACATAAATCAATGTGTAGCTTTGCGCTTAACAACAAACAAGTAAACATTTTATGGATACGTTGAGAACAGTTTGTATTTATCATTGATGTAAAATATGGTATTATTTTAATATTAGTTACAACGGAAGGGTGCCTTAAAAAGTAAAAAAAAATGAATTTATATTTTAGAAATAATATATTTCGTTTAGTGTTTTAGGCATGCACTCAAAATATTCAATGTTTGAAACTTGAAATATTTCTAAATTTTATTTGAATTTTGTTACTTAAAAACTTGGAAGAACGTCAAGGATATTCATAACATTTTTTTTACTCAAATAAAATATAACATTCTATTACAAAGTAAACCAGATTCCCTGATTTATAACACTATACAGGATAACTTAGATTTAATAATTTTCACCAACCACCAACACATACAATTTTAAATCAGTGATTTTAAATATAAATATAATATAAAATGTGTTTTTAGGATCAAATGCGATAAGATTGTGGTTAATGTAATTCTCTGTATCTTTACTTAAACATCACGTTATCGAAACAGAAAATATTGTTAATCTATATGGAAGTACTTGTAACCTAGATTGTGAACAATTTATCTTTACTGACTGCAAGAAAGAACTGATTCAACCTCCAGTTAACCTTAATTTAACATGAATGGTTGCTATTAATTAATCAGATATCTTTGGTATAAATTGATATCGTTTAGTTCAAACACAGGTTAACAGCAGACTTGCAGAGTCATTGTTTGTTATAGAATTATGTATTCGAAAAAGTACGTAGATAAAAAACTCAGAAAAAAAGTCTTACTTTTGTTATATTGTATTAGTGTTATTGAAACAAACAAAAATAAAATAATATTGTTTTACCCAAAAAAATGTATTTCGGGTAAAAGATGAATATCGAATGTAATTTAAATTTTGTGCTAGGGTTCTCCTATTTTATCGAAACATAGTTCTCGCAGACTTTATGTGACTACACATAAACAGTACATTAGATTCCCTAAAAAGTGTTTAATCATACATTTATTAATAATTTAATGTTACCTTAAAAATAGTTTAGGTTTTTTTTTTGTTGTAATACAGTAACGGAATAGAGCTTCATTTCAACAAATCAGGCTTTAAATGTCCGGTTACATCTTTGAGTTGAAACAAAAAGTTTCAATTGTAACTAATCAGGCTTAAGTTTTTGAATTATGTTTGTTGTCTTTACTTGTTGGCACTGTTGTTTGTTCGGCGGAATTTGTTGTCTTTTCTTCTCCTAAAAGCCAGTAAGTAGTAACCTTCCCCTTTCCCTGTCAGGACACGAAATACGTATTACTTAAAATCTCATATACATTCAACACAATTCAGTGTTTATTCTAAAGGATTCAGATTACATTGTTCAATATCCACCTTTTCTGAAAATAACTCCAATAATTTTTTTTTTCAAATCCTTAAATCATGGCTTTTTTAGCTATTTATATAGCGCTTACTGAAAATAGCATCAACTAGCAGACTGAAAAATTCTAAATTCAATAATGGATTTTGAAGAGCTATCAGCCGTATTGATTCTCATTTTCCAATCTCTTAGAACGAAACCATTACAAGTTAACTTTATTGAGCTTTTATGGAAACAAACAAGGATCCACTAAATTCAAACAATTTATAACAGGTGATATGTTGATGATACTTTTTCTGTTCTTAATTTATTTGTTAATTACATTAATAAATGACACAATAGAGTTGTATTGATTGTGGAAAAAAAATGACCACCTCGGGTTACAATTTTTTGGATACAAAAAAACAGAAGTATTATAACGATTATATACAGTAAACATGAATAAACAAGGCTGTATATGCAGTAAACCTGAATAAACAAGGTTTTATATACAGTAAACGTGAATAAATACAGTAAAATTGCATAATCAAGGTTATATTTATTGTAAACCTGCATACATATGGCTGTATATATAGTGAACCTGAGTAAACAAGACTGTATATACAGTAAACTTTAATAAACAATGTTTTATATGCAGTAAACGTGAATAAATACATTAAAATTGAATAATCAAGGTTATATTTATTGTAAACCTGCATACATATGGCTGTATATATAGTGAACCTGAGTAAACAAGACTGTATATACAGTAAACTTTAATAAACAATGTTTTATATGCAGTAAACGTGAATAAATACAGTAGAATTGCATAATCAAGGTTATATTTATTGTAAATCTGCATAAATAGTGAACTTGAGTAAACAAGACTGTATTCATGCTGTTAGAAAAACACGTAGGTTCAAGAAGTCTTGATAGAAATGAGTAAAAACCCTATAACCCGAGCGCTTTCGAAAGATGGACCTTTCTTTTTCAGGGGCAAACCGAAGAAGAAAGGTCCATCTTTCGAAAGCACTCGGGTTATATTCATTTTTAAACAAGACTGTATATACAGTAAACCTGCAGAAACAAGGCTGTATTGTCGTAAAGACTGACTTGTATTATATAAGCACAAAGTTCTAGTGTGCTTAAAAACTGTCGCATAAATTCCAAGCTGAGCTAAAACGTATTAAAAAAGTGTTGATGTTAAATATTTATTCATTGAATGAACTCAGCACACCTACAAGTAGAAAATATGCCATGCAGAAATTATTATTTATAGTTGTGCTTCCGCGTTTAGAACGTCAACGTTTTTCATTCGGGGAAAAAAATAGTAAACTGTCAAAATCACTAATTCAAAAATTCAGTACATGATACGTTGAAATTCAAACTTTGACTGAAATTCTGTTCTAAATTTAAAAAATATATTCATGTGCTACAGACATCGCACGTGATGTATAAGTGTAATGTATTAATACAACTCTATTGACATCAGTGATATCGTAAAAATTCAAAATCGTTCAAAGTCGAGAATATATAACCTTGGTTTGGAAACCCGTGATATAACATCCAAAAATTAAGATTTCAAAACTGATAAAAATTTATAAGTGAAAAAGTAATAAATCACAGAATTTGTAAATCGCGCAGAGCTACAGTAAGTTCAAAAACTGGTAGTGAAAAGTGAAGCCAAATCATTCATATCAATCATTTAGAGCATAATCGTTTCAAGATAAAAAATTTTTGTCACCTCAAACTAGTATAAAAAACTTATAATAATCAAATTAAAATACAATATTTTTGGAAAATAAAAATTGTTTTCATTGAATAAATAACTTATTAGAACATTTTGAAAACAAAATAACTCCGAAGTTAATCGGCTCGTAACACAATCGCAAAAAATATTATAAGCGAAGATCCAAAACAAGAAAAATATTATCATGAAGGCTAATTCATGAACGTTAAAAACAAACGAATTGACAAACAAAATACTATAATCGTTTTCATTTTTAAAATAAAAACGGTTCATTTGATGTTAAATGGCACATCATTTGGTTCATTAATGTTGAACATACCTTCATTTCCACTTCTCCACGAAGTTCCAAGCGAAACGATCCAAAGTTATTCAGTACTTCTTTAGTCTGAGAACTCACGTGAATCTTCAAAGCTGAAATGGAGTTTCAGTCTAAATTTTAAAACAAAAAAAAAATGATCATAAAAGCTAGAAGATATAGTTTTCGTCCCATCGCCTTCAAATCTCTTTATAAACAAATTTATACGTTTAGATTTTAGGCTCCACGTAGTTAAATAATACTTTTTAAAGTTATCTGAGCACCTTATGATGCTATTAGGCTTAATTAATTACCTATCCTCAGTACTAATGATAAAAATTACACTTCACAAACGTAATACAGTTCCACCATAACAGGCAGTTTTCATGTAAATCGATAATATAAACAGAGTTTCAATCACTACTGTTTTGTTTGTTTTGAATTTCGCGTAAAGCTACACGAAGGCTATCAGCGCTAGCCGTCCCTAATTTAGTAGTGTAAGACTAGAGGGAACGCAGCTAGTCATTACCACCCACCGCCAACTCTTGGGCTACTATTTTACCAACGAATAGTGGGATTGACCGTCACATTATAACGCCCCCACGGCTGAAAGGGCGAGCATGTTTGGTGGAACGGGGATTCGAACCCGTGACCCGCCTATTGTGAGTCGAGCTCCCTAACCACCTGGCCATTACGGGCCGAATCACTACTGAGTCTGTCGTATCTTAGCCAGCCTGATGTGCCCTGGGATTGGGCGAAAAGCTTTGCCGCCACTGGTGGGGACATTTGGACGATCTTTGCCACTGATCTTTGTGTTCGTAGATTCTCACCTGTGACCTAGTTCAACTTTCTTTCTTTCTGGATGGATCTGGTGTTTCAAGTTGATCCACATTACCTTTTTTACCAATACCATTGAGTATAGGAGATACTTTTGGTTTGGAAATCCTACATTCCAAATCTGAACACAGCTTTATGATTTGAGTGTATGAATGTTTTGCATCGGAAAGGGCTGTTACCATTCCAAAAAGCGATCAATGTTTGACAGGATCATAATACCATAAGTAAAGTCGAGCAATATTAAAATGTAGCTCTAATACAGTGACTATATATCGTTCGTGTTTGTCAACTGCTGCTTTACTTATTCAAAATCGTTATAATATAACATATTCTATACGAGTACGTAAAGGATTGTGCAGCAGTAAATATTATTCACCATGAAATTGTATTAGATATTTGAGATATGACGATTACACTTTAAAGTTTCCATATCGGACAAATGTTAACCACATGCTACATCCTGTATATAAGTTCCACCAAAATAGGACACATTCCATATTTTTTTACGTCTAATCCGTGACACATCTTGTTGTGTAACCGATGGATCCATTACGTGAGCCTTCTTCTCCGGTCGTTGCTTCTGTTTGTCAAACCAAAGATCAATGTTTTCAGCAGATACCTCCAAGCCACGCTGACCGTGACTGAAACTTTGATACTCTTCGCCATTATTATCTCAATTACTTATATGTTCAAGGTTCCTAGATGTTCGACTTGAAACCTGTGGATGTGGATGCAATCGCCATTTGACAGCTTTTTTTTTTTAGACAAATCAATCTGTCAAACCCAAAAATAGGTTTGGTATTGATAAAGACAGTAGCTATAGTACGAGTAGCCTTCCGCCAGATTAGAAGGTCAAGAAAAAAAGACTCTAAACTCAAACAGACAATGAAGAAAGGTTGCATAGCTTGATTTGAGAATAATAAAAAAATAAGAGATAACCAATTCGTTTGGATAACCATGGTAGGTAAAGTGGTGCCCCTAATCCAAAAGCCTATGTCTCTTTGAGTGCTCATAACTCCCGAATAAAATAAGTTAACATCATATAAATTGCATATTTGAATAAAGCAGATTTCGAAATTTCGAGTGATTTATGTAAAACGTCCATAAATGAATTTCTTTTTTTCCTGTCTTTCCGTCCCCAAAACCTCACTTCTTCTTTGATTGAGGGAAAAATCCTGTGCTTAAATCTATATAAATAATATCCTTGTGTTTATCTGTCCGGAATTTTTCTCCCAAATTTCTCGATCAAACGCTACAAATCTATATCGTTAGAAATACGTTTGTCTGAGGAGTCCGGATTGCATATTGGCTTTTCAATTCAGAGTCACTTTACCTGTTTTTGCTTAGTCAAACTTTTTAATGCAACGAGTATGGTACACGATAGCACAATATCGTTGTCATCACGTGACTACTGGCTTCGATTTCACCTTTAGTTTTTTATTTGCAAAGTATTTCACACCAAGAACACTTAACCTGCATGTAATTTCCTAAAAAAATATAATTACGCTAAATACAATTGCTATGAGCTGAGAAGACTTATTTGGGTCTAAAATAAGCATGTGCAGTTCATTCAAAACCATATGTTTAGCACTTTGTGAATACACATTGAGACGTCTCTGCATATTCAGCTAAGTTTGCCTTCATTACAATTTTACATTTACTTTACTTTGCAATAATTTAACTTTAGTTCCTTTCATAGACTGCTATAAACACTTTTCAGCTATATGTTTTCTTTACTACGGGTTTTGCTCTTCGCTTTTTCGGGAGTTTTTGTTTCAACTCATAAAAGCGTGTAATACACTAAACGCTCATAACTGTGTCATACTCTGTACACTACTGTAAATACCATTACTATACTTTATTGTTTACTTTACGTGTGGTTTTATTAAATAAAGTTACACCTACGTGAGTTTGTTTTTCTGACCGCGTAAAGTTTTTTTTTTTTTTCAAATAGACCATAGATCTATGGATATAGATCTCAAATAGATCTATGGATCTAACATATAGTGCCTTAAATGCCGTGCGTGAAAATGATAGAATAAGGACAATTCAAGCGACGGCCATGAAAACTACCGACTAGTGTTATTATTATTATAAAATTAAAAATAGCATTGAAATTCCTTTACTATTTTTTACATATCAATTAGTTAAAATCCTGCAAGTATAGAAAACTGGTTTGAACTTTTTTGGTATTATCTGTTAGTAAGAAAAAGTAATTCACCTTTAGAGACACATTTGATATGCCGAGAAAAGGTTTTTTATTTTTTGTTTTACTTTGAAAAACGAAAGGGATTGAAAACAAGGAAAAGTAATTTGATAACATAATTGGACATTAGAAGAAATAAGTCAACAGTTTCTGTTTCGGATATTTAACTATAAAAAAACAATTTATTAGTTTTATGCAATTAAAAACCCATTTTAAGACGTTGTGTACCTCTATAAGTATTAGATATCAGAAGAATATTGTACGATATTGTGTTTACGAATGTGTATTAAATTCATAGTATGATAAATCGTAATATTAGCAAAATAAATTTACTTGACGGATGGGGATAAATGATTTTCGATTCAACATTCAATACTGAAGTAAATTACAAGGCTATTTATTGATGGGTAAGAGTTAAAGCTTACATTTTATAGATTCTTATAAATATGATAGGTTTCTACATGTCAGCACTTTTATGCTATGACAGTCGTATGTTAAGTAAAAGTGGTAGTGCAGCTACTTTGATCTTCGTACTTCTGAATGAAAAATATACAATCTGTTCTCATAATATTTACGGAGCATAGAGAGCTAATAAACTGTTTCCATGAATTGTTTATAGAATTTGTATAACCTATGCCAAGAAAACAACCCCTTTCCGTCTAACCATTAACTTTATGAATAGACTTACAGAGTTAATGTGGTGTAGAATTAATTCAGAAGGGAAACATGTTTTATGGTGAAATAAAGTCAAGATAAAAACGGGATTTAAAGAAAAACTAATTAAAACTTTGATGTACAGCATACAGATGTTAACACAAAACTGTATGAAGGAAGAACTAACAGCAAAAATACACCTATTCTTTCCTTTAATATATATATAACGTTTTTGTACCCCTCTCATCGTTATTACTTTATTAGGGCATTGAGTACAAATAAAACATTAGCTATGAAACACCAATAGCTGTACGTAGAAACAAAGCAATATCTTTAAGTCCGAGACTAAAATAAATTACTTTCTTTTTGATGATAAATATGTTAGTAGTTTGTTGAATTCAGTTTTCAGGAGTGTATAAAAATCCCCAAACACAAGCAATATTTGGAATTGTGTTTAAGTTCTACGAAGTACTACAGTTTGACGAATCTTTCATCAACATTTCTGTTAGATCTATAGAAACAGAGATTGTACCTTCACCTTTTAATCCGCTTACCTCAAACAAATTCTGTTGGTGAAAGGTGAGCTAAATCAGTTGGCAATGCCACTATATTTAACACTTCTTTCTTCCGATTACTTCTAGATAAATGTGGGATTTAACTGAAAGCCATGTAATATATATAAATCATATAAAAGTTACGTCGTGCAAAAAAAAAAAAAAAATTACAAATACTTTCCTTCCTCTTTATCACATCTCCATCCATCCTCTTCACCACATTATCTCTATCTTTCCTCATAACATCTCTATCTTTCCTTTTCATCATAACATCTCTATCTTTCCTTTTCATC
>NW_013667468.1:111618-126200 GCF_000517525.1 Limulus polyphemus
TCCTTCTTCTTCATCATAACATCTCTGTCCTTCTTCTTCATCATAACATCTCTATCCTTCCTCTTAATTATAACATCTCTAAAATATTTATTTTGCTCTTTGCTTAAAAGATTAAATAACTGGAGAAAACTTGAGCTAAGACACTGTTTAAACCATGATCGTCCGACTAAATTATAAAACAAACTATAGTAGAACATATAAAAATGTCAAACGTAAAACTGTTGAATACAAGTAAATTGCTAATGAATACCTTAGCAGAATTGTGTTTGTCTCAGTGAAATTTTCAGGAGGTATAAAAGACTTGCACCCAGAACACATGTAATATCGACTCTTGTTAATATTCTGAAATAGATAATTAAACAAACTGAAATTTGCAAAGAACATTTTCCTTACATGTGTAGATTGTTTTTTAAAGACACCATTCCATTCATACCAGTCTTTACGTTACTAATACGTGCAGCTTTTGAAATATTCGGCGTAGACTATTCATCCTAAACACTTTAGTACGTTTACAGGTTTACTGGAAGAAGGTGCGATGTTCATGGTAAACACTTTAGTACGTTTACAGGTTTACTGTAAGATGGTGCGATGTTCATGGTAAACACTTTAGTACGTTTACAGGTTTACTGGAAGAAGATGCGATGTTCATGGTAAACACTTTAGTACGTTTACAGGTTTACTGTAAGATGAGGCGATGTTCATGGTAAACACTTTAGTACGTTTACAGGTTTACTGGAAGAAGGTGCGATGTTCATGGTAAACACTTTAGTACGTTTACAGGTTTACTAGAAGATGAGGCGATGTTCATGGTAAACACTTTAGTACGTTTACAGGTTTGCTGGAAGATGAGGCGATGCTCATGGTAAACACTTTAGTACGTTTACAGGTTTACCGGAAGATGGTGCGATGTTCATGGTAAACACTTTAGTACGTTTACAGGTTTACTGGAAGAAGGTGCGATGTTCATGGTAAACACTTTAGTACGTTTACAGGTTTACCGGAAGATGGTGCGATGTTCATGGTAAACACTTTAGTACGTTTACAGGTTTACTGGAAGATGGTGCGATGTTCATGGTAAACACTTTAGTACGTTTACAGGTTTACTGGAAGATGGTGCGATGTTCATGGTAAACACTTTAGTATGTTTACAGGTTTACTGGAAGATGAGGCGATGTTCATAGTAAACACTTTAGTATGTTTACAGGTTTACTGGAAGATGAGGCGATGTTCATGGTAACACTTTAGTATGTTTACAGGTTTACTGGAAGATGAGGCGATGTTCATAGTAAACACTTTAGTATGTTTACAGGTTTACTGGAAGATGGTGCGATGTTCATGGTAACACTTTAGTATGTTTACAGGTTTACTGGAAGATGAGGCGATGTTTATAGTAAACACTTTAGTATGTTTACAGGTTTACTGGAAGATGTTTAAAACTTCGTGATTTATTCTGTTTTACGGGGCATTCAAGCATTACATGTTGTTTTCAACGTTATTTTCGAAAGATCTTCACATAGAGAAATCAGTGTATTGAGCTCTGGGAGTTCAAGAAATCGGACACTTAGCCTAATGCCTTCTGAATATACAGCTCTTTATCTCTGATGCACTGGACGCAGTAAATAATGCAATGTAACATGCTTGAGTATTTCTCTGATGTGGAATGTGTAAGTTGTATCGGATATCGTGGTGATGTTATAATGTATACATAAGTGTAACGCGCTTTTCTATCACAAGGGCGGTCCCATTAGTCTCGTGAGAATTGTTTATTTGTTTGTTTGGAATTTCGCGCAAAGCTACACGAGAGCTATCTGCGCTAGCCGTCCCTAATTTAGCAGTGTAAGACTAGAGGGAAGGCAGCTAGTCATCACCACCAACCGCCAACTCTTGGGCTATTCGTTTACCAACGAATAGTGGGATTGACCGTAATATTATAACGCCCCCACGAGCATGTTTGGTGGAACGGGAATTCGAACCCGCAACCCTCAGATTGCGAGTGGAGCGCCCTAACCACCTGGGCGTGCGTCTCGTGAGAAATGTTGTCTTATTGTGTACCGTCTGATGCAGCTGCGCCAAACTTTAATTTTGGATTCAATTTTGTTATTCCGACTTTTGTCACTGAAGAGCAGTACAACGATGAAAAATCATAGAATTGATGCATATTTACATTTTTCGAAGGCTTCTGTCTTGTATCTAACCATCCTTAATAAAAATGAGTTTTTATCCAGTTAATCCAAAACTTTCACGTTGACTTACCTACTAAAATCAATCAAAACAGTAAACATGTTAATTTACTCAGAACCTAAATTAATATAATTTGACCATTCTTCTGATGAGAACTAAAAACGATTCTATTTGTTTAAAGGATAACATAGTTAATTTGCCAAATTGAAACGCAGTATCCGTAATCCTTATGTGGTTTGTTTGTTTGTAATTAAGCACAAATCTACACAATGGGCTACCTGTGCTATGCCCACCACGGGTATCAAAACCCGGATTCTAGCGTTGTAACTCCGCAGACTTTTTTTACAGATTGGGAGCACGTATGCAGGTTTACTGTTTTTTTCCCCTGGATTAATAGTAGATGCAAATCAATAAAGGTATTTTTACTTTAATAATGTGACGATTATTAGGTATTTGTAGCAGAATGAAGTTGTCAAATATTTCAGGTAATAAAGTATATATTTGATAATGTGTAATAATACGTTCGAATGTTATTATTTCACAATCATAATAAACACAATTAATTAAGAGTCAATGGGTTTTGATTGTAATTTTTGCGCGGACAAACTCAAAAATAAGTTACACTTATGAGAAAAATGACAGTACGTAAAAAAGTCTTGAAAAATATGATTGAATTCTAATACAAGACGAAATAAGTTTTACATTTTCTATTTCTGTCTTTAAGAATTTGGTTGCATCCATGAAGATCCAAGATGGTGTGACGAATATGTTGTTGTTTGTTTATTTTCGTGCTCAGCCACTCGAGAGCTATCTGCACTAAGTCTTTATCTTTGAAATGATACAATAGAGGGAAGGCAGCTGGTCAACAACACCCATCGCCAACTGGTGAGTTACTTCTAGTCGAATAGTGATATTTGACCGTCACTCACAGAATGCACTCAAGGCCTCAGAGTGCAGAGTGCGATGTTTTGTTGTTGCTGGTAACTCAGGGCGAGCCATAGAACTTTGAATACACATTCGAGCACGTAATGAATATGTCGATAATGATGTAACAATTGTTAATTAGTTATAATTTCTTAGTATCATTATCTGTTACGATCCTTTTCAAACGGTGGGATATTAATGTGACAATAGATGTGTTCAATTCGATTTTTTTAAGTGAGGTCCGCAGGTGACGTTGATAACGTCAACTAAAAAGCTTTCATCTCAGTAGCTTTCCTGTTGAGATCTTAGCTCAGTAGATTCCTGTTGAGATCTTAGGTCAGTAGCTTTCCTGTTGAGATCTTAACTCAGTAGCTTTCCTGTTGAGATCTTAGCTCAGTAGATTCCTGTTGAGATCGTAGCTCAGTAGCTCTCCTGTTGAGATGTTAGCTCAGTAGCTATCCTGTTGAGATGTTAGCTCAGTAGCTTTCCTGTTGAGAACGTAACTCAGTAGCTTTCATGTTGAGATCTTAACTCAGTAGCTTTCCTGTTGAGATCTTAACTCAGTAGCTTTCCTGTTGAGATCTTAGCTCAGTAGATTCCTGTTGAGATCTTAGCTCAGTAGCTTTCCCGTTGAGAACTTAACTCAGTAGCTTTCCTGTTGAGATCTTAGCTCAGTAGCTTTCCCGTTGAGAACTTAACTCAGTAGCTTTCCTGTTGAGATTTTAGCTCAGTAGCTTTCCCGTTGAGAACTTAACTCAGTAGCTTTCCTGTTGAGATCTTAGCTCAGTAGCTTTCCCGTTGAGATCTTAGCTCAGTAGCTTTCCTGTTGACATCTTAGTCTATTCTATTGGTGTAGTGTAGTGTAGCTTAAACTATTCTCTCCTTTACAGACGGTGTTATTTATTTCTGATGTGGTGAAAGGAATGGTAATCTAAGTAAGTTACTGACTCTGCAGTGCACTGAAGTTTTACGGAAGTACCCTGCTTGTCGACGTTATTGTAAAGGAAAGAAAAAAATGTGCCTGAAACATTGTAACGGTATTTGAGAGCTGTCTGAAAATGCTGAGTACAGTTAATGAATGTCCAACTTAAGCTTCAGTACTTAAAGTTTGGTCTACGCAAGGTGAAAGTAGAATACGTGCTTTCATCATTGAACAGATTAGCAAAAGAAAGACCAGCTTTTTTGTTCATTTACTTTCTGCTTGTCAGCCCAGCACTGCAGTAAGACAGTCAAGACTGATAAATAATGTCCGCCTGAAACGCTGACAAATATGTTTTAATTCAGTCGCGAGTCCCAGTATTATTTATTCATAAGATAAACATTTCCTGACAAGGGAGTAAGTTATTTACACACATATGGTTATAATGATAACCCAAATAATTCAAACTATGTAACGAATACTATGAATATTATTATAATGTTATTATAATAACTGTAAAAATAAGTGATTAGTATCCTTATTATTTTTTGCTTGAAACTTAACAATTAAAAATCAACACAACACCACAAGATTCCTAAAATATGCAAAACTAATCGCTTATGTTTAACTTGATTACTTTAACTTATGAAGCATAAGCGACAACGAATCAGTCACTTTTTGGTATGCGTTAAAAGTAAAATTAAGAGGGAATCCTCAATAATCGCGGCACTTGAAATCCTTTTAGGCAGGATTACAGTAAATTAATCTAAGAGACCTTTTTCTTTTTCTTCTTTTTATTAGCTATATTTTTATGCGCACGTATACCCGATTCAATGTCATTACTCACCAGGATCTCTAACAGCCTACCCTCAAATTGAAATTGTTTCAGGCAGGATTAGGGTAAGTTAATCTATGAGACCGTGTTCAAATACATCAGTCAATAGGGTTTGCCCTTTTGGGTTTAAAACTGTAATTAGATCTCAAATCGATCAAAAGATGACGGAGCTATGAGCTAAAAAAAAAAGAGCCATTTTATGAGCCACAATGCCGCGGCAAAATGGTTAGGGCACTCGACTCGCAGTCTGCGGGTCACGGGTTCGAATCCCCGTTACACCAAACATGCTTGCCCTTTCAGCCGTGGGAGTATTATAATGTGACGGTCAATTCCACTCTTCGTTGGTAAAAGAGTAGCCCAAGAGTTGGCGGTGGCTGGTGATGACTAGCTTCATTCCCTCTAGGCTTACACTGCTAAATTAGTGACGACTAGCGCATATAGCCCTCGTGTAGCTTTGCGCAAAATTCAAAACATCAAAAGCCGCGGCTAAAAATGAACAAATTATAGGAAGATATTATTTTTTATAATTTAGATCGTTTAAATACGCCAATTAAACTGTAACTTCAGATACTTTGTTGAATAAGGTGTTTTTTTAGTTTTAGTATAAATTACATAGGAAAATATGTAAATAAAATAAGCCGAATAACTTTAAAAACTCCATTATTATAGGAGTTTGATCACAGATTCCATGTTGTAAACAGGTAACAAACTGCTGCCTTAAAGCTGCTGCCAGATATTAATATCTGCCTTTGTACTAGATTTCCCAGAAAAATCTCAGCAGCAAGTTATTAAAAATTTACACCTTCAATTTAGAAAATATCAGACAAATATAAGGAACAGTTTTTTTTAATGCAATGACCCAGAAAAATACTCACATTTTATCTAACTACAGAAATGGAACACAGAGATGACGTACTCAGTATACTTTATTGATCTGTTTGATATGAAGTTTCAAAAAGTTCCAAAACTATCTTTGGATCATATTCTTCTTGGCGTGAAATGGAAGATCGATTACGAACATCTAACTAGTTCATTCTATATAAGATTTCACCCGCTGCATTACAAATACACTCGAAAATATGGCAAGAAAGTAGTACTTAATTAGCATTTTAAGAAAGAATATTATAGAATTTGTAACATATAATACTTACAGACACTAAAATATACTTTTTTATTGTTATTTAAATTTTAAGCACGTCTTCTGTTCACTCTTGATTATCAAATGTTTCAGAGAATATCTATGGGTTTGCATTGCCAATTTTTTAGTTATTAATAATAAAGTGGAAATTACTAACAAAACAGTTCAACTATTATATAAGATCAAGAAACCATGTAATATTATACCATGAGCTATGTTACACTTATATATACATATAATATATACAAAGCAATAGAAAAACTGTCAATAAAATTCATATTAAAAGGCTTCCAAAAATGGGAGTAAAAACGTCATTCTCTTATTTTTTGAAAGTATCTTGATCAGAATATTTTCACAACCTCAATTTTATGTGATTAAATATGATTGCTATATATCTGTTTTGACGGACAGACAGAACAATAACAAAGTATATAAGTAGATGGAGCTTTTGCATGAAACTATTAAAATACCAGAACTAGGTTAATTTGAAACTTCCAAAAGCTTTATTCTAATCTACTTCTATTTTTAAGATTTACAGGACTTACACAATTCCCCCTCCCTCAGTGGTTCAGAGGCAAGTCTGCAGGTTTACAGGGCTAAAACTCGGGTTTCGATACCCATGATGGGCATAGAACAGATAGCCAATCGTGTAGCTTTATGCTTAACAACAAAGAAACCAAACTCACAAAATTCTCAAATTATTATAAATATATAATTCTAACCAATTTCCACGTATTGTTTTCAATGTATCTCTTGTTATATTAAGTGATAAAAACTGTACATACGTAGTCCTGTTGACTTATTATTGCCCTTGTGGTTTGAATTGCTATAAAATAATATATTTAAGAGAACCGAGTGTGCTCTTGTTCATTTTGTAGCTCCCAGATGAACAACTTTATGTGGTTTTGAATTGCTATAAAATAATATATTTAAGAGAACCGAGTGTGCTCTTGTTCATTTTGTAGCTCCCAAATGAACAACTTTACGTTAGTAACATAATGCTCTAAAACAAATATATCTGAATAAGCATTTTCATCGAATTAGAAGTTCTAGTAGTGAAACATTATATGTGAATAATTTACAATTGTAGGTCCGTGTGCTGCAGGTGTAGTTGGATTGAAAATGCCAAGGTATTGTCTGTTTGGAGACACAGTAAATACAGCTTCTAGGATGGAATCGCTTTAATAGATGTGTTGCTTTAACATCATACTGAACTTAGAGACGAACGACTTTTACGAAATTCAGAGGATGTAGATGATATAAAACAATCACGTGTTTGTCAAATATAGAAAAATTTGCCAATAGATTGACTCTTTAAAGAGTAGCCCAAACTTTTACTCACAATCACTATGTAGATCTGCACAGTTCTATATATGCAACACTCTCGTGCCTTGACCTCTAGCTTAAAGTCTTAGATACTTTGTAAAGGAAATCACAAATCTGCTCCGAAACTTAAAAGCATGTAAAACAAATAAGGCTAAATATGGTTTTTAAAGATAGAAGGTCATTATTTGCCAGAACGTTAGCAAATTCGTGCACATTCAATTGGGCAAATGATGCGATAGTGTACATTTGAATGTTTTGTTTGAAAAAGGCAGTTCAATCTTTGCAACACATTTTGTCTAACAACAACAACAACAATACAGGATAATATAACGACATCCTGAACATTGTTAAGATAAGCAAGTTCATTTAGTATACAGTTTTGCAAAAAAACAAAAAAAACGTGTTCAGAAAACATTTTTTTTTTGGTACGACAGAAATGGCAAAGTAATTAAAATATGTTTCCTATCTAATGACTGGAAACAGTTTTATAAAATAAGAATAATAAATCATACGATAATTCAACATACTCATATTGCTAAGGACACTCAATATACTGAAAACGTTGAATAGAATGAATAATTATCTAACAACTTTTTATCTACATTTGTCTAGCTATCTTTTGTGATACTCTCGGTGTTCCAAATGGGATTTATCAATTATAAGAGCAAACCCTACCAGGGAAGAAGCGGTGATATTATTTGTTTTATTTCTTATAGTAAATAAAGAAGATAGGTGTCTCGGTGAATAGAAGTTATTTGCAATTACTTATTTATTTGAACTTTAATGGCTTTTCGTATCCTTGTTTCCTAGTGACCACGGTCGCCTGTCGTCAGTTAATGATTTTAAGCACTATGTATATACTTAAAACATAGTATTACACCGTGCCATTGTCAGAGTGACTTTGTACGAAGAGGTAGTGGCAACAGTAGTGACGTTAGTGTGGCTTTCTCTTACTCGCTTTCAACAACCATTTCTTAATGTCCTTCCATACTGATTTAAGTTATTAATTAATTGACGGTCATTGGTCGCTGAAGTGTCTTACAGGATGACGTTGTAAGGTCACGGGTCAAAGTAGGAAGTGTTTATAACTCAATAAACGGTTCTTCTTGACACACTTAGGTAAGAGTGCTAGTTTTGAGTGTGCACTTCACAAAGTTGAGTGTTTTGGAAACTACAAAGAAACACTACTTTTTTATATACACAGATATATATTATACCATTTACTTACAATTACTGTCGAGGGAAGAAGCAACGTGCGACCTCTTTGAGTTAATAGTGAAACACTGTGGAACTAAGTGGCCATGTGTTCATTTTGTCTTCACGTGATTAATTAATTGACGGTCATTGGCCAAGTTATAGAAAATGTAATAAAATTTTTATTTTTGGTATATGGTCGTGGCGTCATCTATGAATGTGGTTAACGTTAACTTACGTCGAATATAATAAATGCTGAATAACAACAATAATGGTGGATGGAGGGGTTGTGAACCTCCATTAACATATCCTTTGTTTCAAACTATCATCCAACAAAGTTTGGTTGAGATTGGCCTAGCGACCTAGGATTAGTTAGATAACGGACAAACAGACAGACACACAGATTTTTGTGCTATATATATAGATAATCAGAACACATTAACTTAACAAATAAATGTTATCTTAAATGTTTTACGTTACTGAGTTCCAATTATATCTAATGGCAAATACTTAATAATTATTAATAATAATAGTATTATCCTAGGTTTTATTCAGGAGAGATTTTGATTAAAAAAGATAGAGTGTTTTGAAGCAGCAAGTGTATGACACTTGGAAATTATTATCACAAAGTTTCATTAACACTGAAGCACTTTATAAAAGCGTGGTAGTAAATTTCAAAAATTAAAGGCCTTATAAAACATTCAACAAGAGTTTTAAGGAAAAACCATAACATATTTGTAACATTATTAAAATAAGTCATTTCACAGGTGCATGGTATTTTTATTCAGTGGAATAATATTTGACGCACGTCACGTGGGTTTGTGTTGTACCCTGTGTCCAAGGAAACGTGATTGAGTACTGGTGATGCCTGTTTAATTTCATTTGAGATGGAATTTCATTTTCTGGAACTATGATTATGAACATAGGCATGTGATAGATCTGATAGAATATCAACGAGATTGTTACAGTCAAAGCAACACTGTATTTATGGTCAAAAGTACAACAGTCCCTAACTTATGATTATTACAATGCTATTATTTTATAAAAAAAATAACAAAAGCTATGATAATTGAAATTAAGCTACATCTCTCAGAGATGTCGCTGCCAATTAACAAAAAGTTTGAATTAGTTTTCAGCATCTAAGTATTTTGGCGTAATAATGTTACGCAAACAGTGATTACCTGTTCTACCCGCGTTCTGTTCTAAGACTTTAAGTATACTGCCCACCAGTTAATTATGTCCACCTCCGTTAAGAGTATTTTATTACAGATATAAAGAAATTACAATTAAATAACTTCACTTTACAATGAATTTAGAAGATAATTATTCAATTATTTTATTTTTCTAATTGGAAAAAAAACGTTGTATCTTATATAGAAATACACTTGCTGGCCAACATGAGTAAAACTTGTCTCATCCCGAATGTGCAGTCGTATGTAGTATGAGATATAATAGGTTTAACATATTACTTTACATAAAGTTAGACGAAGATATATTTAGTACCAAAAATAACAACTGTACTCGAAGTCAGTGATAAAAAAAATTCTGATGTTGGTCTTTCCATTTGTTCGGGTTTTTTTTACGGACTAAAAAACCCCAAAATACCCTGATATCCCGTGTACTTTTATACAGTTTCCTTATTTCACAGTTGAAATTTATGTATATATAAGATTTACATAAAATATTTCTACTGACCTGTATGAATTCCTATTCTCAACTTCAGTTGTTCGTTTGTTCTGTGACGTATCGTAAATGACATCACAGTATTTCGCAAAGCTATCGACATCCGGGCTATTTCTCGGGCATGAAAGGTTCCGTTACGAACGGGTAATCCCGATACAACCATGTATGCGTCTCCAATTGTTTCAACCTACTCATTTAAAAGATACATAAGAATGATTTGACAAACAATTCATAACAGTGATAATTAAACTATCTACCTATTTAGGAAATAAAATATAAGAAAAAAAAATACATCTGGGAAACATATGGTTAAGTATATTAATAGTTTTATAATATCTGAGTAAATAGTTACCGTTATTCTTTATCAAACATTCGTTTTTCAAACATGTTCAAGTTTCTTCGACGATGTTCTATTACGTGTTTTTTTTTGTGTGTGTGTGTGTAACTGTACAACATATTTGATACTGAAAACATAACGTACCTTATACACATCGAAGTTTTCTATGATGGAGTCAAAGCACGTGTACAAGTCGTTCAGAAGATCTACGACCTGTATTTTGCCACGTAAAAAACAAAACAAAAACATTTAATTGCAATTTACAGATTATTTGTTTTGGCAATGTTAGTATATGAAGAATACAATTGATTTTAGTACCTACATCTCGGTGATTAGAAGTTATTTTCAATTACTTGTCTATTTCAGTTGAAAAATAAATGATAAAACATTAAAATATTTGGTATAATAGAGAACGTTTCAGCTTGTTTCGAGGGGAGCATTAAGTAGTGATATAGTTTCCAGTGAAACCAAATGAAAACGATTATTCATATTCAAATCGATTTAGTACATAGTTAATACTGAATTAAATGTATTTCATATCACAGTTAACAAAAAATAACACGTTGTCAAAAAACAGTAGAAACGTTTTCTAACCCAAAATTATGAAATGATGATAATGAGTGTTAAAAGGAACATCGAACACGTTACAACTTGAAGAAGAGCCTAAATAATGGTCTATTTTTTAATGTGGGATCTCCCTACTCAGTCAGTGAACAATACTTTCAGGAAAACGTAACATACACATTAAACTGTGCATCTACGTAAAGACAGTTAAATATTTATTGTGATAAAATACTCTATATAATGTAGATTTTTATACCAAATACAGACTTTTCAATACGTAATCTTAAAGAAGGCGAAGCAAGTCAAGCAAAAGACAAGTTTGTTTTACTTTTCCATTGACTTCATTTCTGCTGGACTTTGATATAACAAGTTTATATAGAGTTTGAGGATATATTTTTAGTTCAAACAGAGTACAGTTGGAGACTTAATGTAATTCACAGCAATATGAGCAAGGAAATGCGATTTTCTTAAGGCTAGCTTAAAATTTTCAGCGTGTTCAAAGTTTAATGTTGAGCAAAATCTTTCAGAGTATTACCCGCGTTATAGAAGAGCACAGTGACTTTCATCAAATGTTCATTAATTTCGTGTTGCTTTTGCCCAAGATGACACTAAATGAAATCATTAGAAAGACAATTTCTGATACAAAAACACTTGCCGCACTAAAAGGCTTCCATCTGACAAAAAACCTTTGACATGAGGGACTAATAACGTTTTAGAACCTCCAAGATTGTATTTTATTAACAAAGCTCCCTTTTTTTTTAAAGCATATTCTTAACATTGCGGATTTCAGAAACCTTAACAAAAAAGAAGAAAAAGCGGAATTAAGTGTGGATTTCTTATTTAAAATATAAACCAAAATAACTAGCTCAATTTAGTTCTAAATGACGTATAACTTCAAAATCTATTTTCCTGATAAAAGTGCTTACATACCTGCATTGGCGTACTCTCAGCCGAAAGTTCAGTAAAACCCACAATATCGCTGAAATAAATAGTGACGGTGTCAAAAGCTTCTGCTGTTACTGATTCTCCGTGTATCAGTTGACTGGCGACAGATCTGTGGATATAAATGATTTGTTGTATTCTCCGTGTATCAGTTGACTGGCGACAGATCTGTGGATATAAATGATTTGTTGTATTCTCCGTGTATCAGTTGACTGGCGACAGATCTGTGGATATAAATGATTTCTTGTATTTCTTCAGCATTTCTCCTCGCATATTGTCTTTCTGGAATACGTTTTGTTTTTGAATTTTTGCGCAAAGCTACACGAGGGCTATCTGCGCTAGCCGTCCCTAATTTAGTAGTGTAAGACTAGAGAGAAGGCAGCTAGTCGTCACCACCCACCGCCAACTCTTGGGTTACTCTTTTTTTTTGGAATACATATACTCACTCAGGACATAGCTGATTGAATATATTTAATGGGTGTTACAAAAATACATTATTCGTAATTATAGTGGCTGTTTAATTGAGAATTAATTTAAATAAAATCAGTGGAATTATTTCCACCAGAAGTCGTAATTTAATGATATTAATCTGGGTAGCGTAAAACACCTAGCATGCAATGACCACAGTTATAAGAAGAGTTGACAGTTTCCATCCAAACAATGAATTTGTAACACACAAGAATTCGGTATCAACTCAATAGATTCACGTTTGTAAGCACTTGGATGTTTGCATTTCTTAAACACTGCTGAATAGCTTATGTCGAAGAAACTGATGTTGTAAGTGATACAAAACGAACAATTAAACCAACAATAAATTCTATTGTTGAATTTACTAGGATTTAATCACATGAAGACTACACTTTACAAAGTCCCCAAGACAATATCAAGTTTAATTCTACTTAAGTACTTCCAGAATTTGCCTCTTGAGGATTTTTTCCCGTTGTTCAAGCTTATCCTGAAAACACCGACAAGCATATAGTATTATACAGTAATTTATAAGTTAACTTTGCAATATAACGCTGTAACAAGTGTAAAATGTACATTCACCCGAATATACTGGAAGGAAGTTCATGATCGAGCTAGTTTTGTGATGTCTGAGTACAAAACCCGGTAAGTGGTATTTCAACTGTTGACTATTCTTCAGTGTCATAACCAGAGTTCAACTTGAATATATACTTATCATTGTACTGATCTTGCAAAGCGCATAACGTTGTCACACTTTCTTTATTATGAAATATACATGTTATAGTTCAATGTGAGCAATAACCTTCTGAATAAAACATGTCTCTGGGATTTATAGCTAGAAGAAAGACTGTTTCTCAAAACATCTTTATGGTGAGAGGCTAAAGTATCGACTTGAGTATATCAATAAAAGTATATTTACATTTTAGTGTCAGTATTTTGTTACGCAGAAGTTAAAGATGAAATTCTGAGTCACAACATTTACACACGACTTGAACGCCACACGCTGCATGTTGAACATCACATATGTTGCATGTTTAACACCTTTAGAAAGTTTTGCGCTTAGGGGTTAAAAGTTGGATGTTTAGAACAATCAAAATCTCTAAAATATCCGAAATTAGAATACGTGAAGCACGAAAGCAAAGGCGAATACTTATAGATATCATTTGGAAATCTAAATAACGTCCTATTCTATAATTTCTCGTTAAGGAATACCATAACAAGCAGTGATTTAGCTAAGAATGTGATATTCCTCAAAAGCAAATGTAATTAAGTTTAAACTCTCAGCAATAGATAAGCTCAACTACATAGAATTAATATGATATCCACAACACTAAGACTGATATTTTGTTGTGAGCATCAGTTTGTTTCGTAGATAAAGAAGTTTTAAGTGGTGATATCTTCAACCAATCTCTTTTAACTCGAGACTGAGTGCAGTAGCCTAGGTACGTACAAACTTTTACATAGTGAAGATCCCACTTAGAATAAAATTTGGAATGTTTTAGTAGATATATCCACTTTCACCTGTCAATCCATATCTTTCTTAGATCAACTAACTAGTGATAACAATTTATATATTTCTACAACATCAGGATTGATAACCAACTAGTCATAGGTATCTATATGCTTCTTCGACATTAGGATTTGATAACCAACTAATTATAGCTATATATATGTGTTTCTCCAACATCAGGATTTGATAAACAACTAGTGATAATAATCTACATCATTGTATAAAATCAGGATTTGATTTCCCAACTAATGATAAGAATCTACATCTTTCTACAACATCAGGATTTGAAAACCAACTAGTGATAACAATCTACATCTTTCTACAACATCAGGATTTGATAACCAACTAGTGATAAGAATCTACATATTTCTACAACGTCAGGATTTGATAACTAACTAGTGATAGTAATCTACATCTTTCTACAACATCAGGATTTGATAACCAACTAGTGACAAGAATCTACATCATTGTACAAAATCAGGATTTGATAACCAACTAGTGATAGTAATCTACATCATTGTACAAAATCAGGAATTAATAACAAACTAGTGATAACAATCTATA
>NW_013667468.1:127200-137736 GCF_000517525.1 Limulus polyphemus
AACATCAGGAATTAATAACAAACTAGTGATAGTAATCTACATATTTGTACAACATCAGGAATTAATAACAAACTAGTGATAACAATCTATATTTTTCTAAAACATCAGGATTTGATAACCAACTAGTGATAACAATCTACATCTTTCTTCAACATCAGGATTTAATAACTAACTAGTGATAGTAATCTACATCTTTGTACAACATCAGGAATTAATAACAAACTAGTGATAACAATCTATATTTTTCTACAACATCAGGATTTGATAACCAACTAGTGATAACAATCTACATCTTTCTTTAACATCAGGATTTAATAACTAACTAGTGATAGTAATCTACATCTTTCTAAAACATCAGGAATTGATAACCAATTAGTGATAAAAATCTAATCCTTCTTACAACATTAAGATTTTTTAACCTAAATCTGCTTTCTCAACTGGTATTAAAAACAAACAAACAAAAATCTGAGTAACAAACACAGACAGTACTACATAGAAATGCAAGTTTCGAACACTAGAATTGACGTAATGTACTTTTGACACATATATCGCAGTTTTATTACGTCATATGCAATAAGTTCTAATTTATTGAGACTTGTATAAAACTGTTACAAGTAATGTGTAACACCTTCGATGATAGATTTACGTTACAATTGAAAGTGACGACATCAGTCAGAATCTCTGGTACAAGATATAAGGAAACTCAGAGTCAATAAACCGTCGACATTTGCAAAGTGATACGTGAGTTTTCTTACTTCTTTAGTATCCTCAATACTTGCAAACTACACGCAAGCTTTCTCATTAATTTTAAGCTCCTAATATCATTTCCCCCGTGGTTCAACGTCATTCAGGGGATAGTATCTGATGCGTTCGAAAAAATAAAACATTTATAAAAAGTAGTTTTTAAATATTTCAAACTCATTAGTACAAGATTATCAGGAACGCTAAATATATATTTTGTATATTAGAATTTCTGTATGCCTTTGACAAGGGAATATGAATTTAATACTGAACGGATATTAAAATGTTGTTATAAGGAAGTTACTGAGCTCCAAAGCATGATATAGCTTAGGGATATACATGTTATCAAATGAAATGAAAAATGTTATGGCTAATTATTTTTTTCATTGATAAATACACATTTTACAACGTACATGTTTTTTGATTATTCAGACTCTCCTTTGACATCAAGGATTACATGTTAATTTAGTAAGGTTCACATCTGATCTTGTACTCATTGTTACAAACTTAAAAAAAAAGAAAAAAATAGTCTTGGATGTTATAACTAAACTTGAGCTTAGATACAGCTATAAACGTAAAGTAGAAATGATGGAATAATTTTAGTTATATAAAACAGTTATTACCTCTATTATTGTATGAATCACAACTGTGAATTTACGTGACGAAAATATTTTCTACTCTAATATAAAAGACGTCTACATTATCAGATCAGTATCTACTGTCTTTGTGGTCTGGATTGACTGAAGTATTTACAATGTACACTCACCGAGGCAAAAGCTGATACAGTAAGTCTTCGGCCTTTCTTTTTTCTTCCAGGTAATCTGCAGTCCGTTCTTCAACCAGCGTCTCTAGATTGTTGGCGTACTGTTCCATTCTTGACAACAAATTGTCCAGAATATTTCCGCTTTCGTTGTCTCTTGGTGAATAAAAGGAGACGTAGAGTAAAGAATCAATAGTCTTGCTACGAACCGATTAATAGAGTTGTCTCTGAACTTTACTTCTATTAGTAAAAATATCTTTGAACTCAAACAGAGCAAAATCAATTGTTATCACTATAGTTCACTGGAGTGTTGAAAGGTAAGACTAATTACAATTAACTATTATCATTAAGAATTACTATTCTCAACCAGCTATCTTAAAGATAAAATTCACCACAGTCGAGTGTTATTACTGAGAATGACCACACTATAAGATAAAACGTACTACAATTAAGAGCTATTAGTATTATCACTAAATTAAAACCCATTACTATTAAGTCTGGTTGTTATTATTAATACGCTTATTATTAATTTAAGATTCACCACAGTAAACAGAGATCTCTAAACTTTGCAGTCAGCTGAGATATAAGTACTGTCAACAAAACTATCACTACAATACTATCAAGAAGTTCACTAAAATATTTTATTTAACCGAGAAATCATCAAATTCAATGGATGGATTTTTCATTTAGAATTATTTAACTAAACAACCGCTGCTAAGCTGCAACGAATTTAATAGAAGTGTAAGCAAATCTCATTACGTTCCACACGATGTTCATTCTTCTTAATAACCTTTATCTAGGACAACAACAGCCTGCGATTTTTCCGAAGTATTTATAAAAATTGAAAAATGCATTGGTTGTGATCACAGTGAACAGGTAGATAGATACGTTTAGACATATTTACTGTCGACACTAAAATACACCCGATGATGACAAATGCTTGTCGAAACATTGCACATTTGTAACTTGTAATAGTTTCTTTCATTACCCATCTAAGCGATCTGTCACTAAGAGTAAATGAAAAATGCATAAATATTCTTAACCCTAACTACATTGAGTACCTACTAGTACTCAATATGTAATCATCAAATTTATCCTTAAGACTCAGTAGATTTGCCACCAACTTTTGCTACAAACAAATATTTACCACTATGATTCACTCTCTTATGAAAAACTGTTTATTAGATACACAAGTGTGAACTAGCCAAATTTTAGACTAACTCTTTTTTTTTCTATAAAGATATAAGTTAAGATAAAGCTAATAAAAATCATATCTCCAAACTGAGGAATAACATTTAGTGGAATGAGAGCTTTTATACCTATGCTACTACTGAAAAGGTAAAAAAAAAATACCAAGACTTCAAATGATGTGAGCTTAGTATTTGTATTTGAGCTTCCCCTGTGGAGAGTGAGATATTAACTAGATCGATCAAATTTCAGTTGAACAAACTGCTTAATATAGAATGCGCTCACCTCTAACGAAACGAATTAGATTAACTGCTGTTTACGAGGCATATGTATCATCCTTAAGCAACTAAAAATAATTTAATCAGTAAGATGATAAGTTACTTATTAAAAAGTAAAGTAAATTTGAAAATTACCGTTTCGCAACAATCCAAATATTCTCCAGAGTAAAGTAAACAAATAAAAAGTAATCTACAAACATACATACATGTAATTGACAAGATGTGCTAAAAAACAAGTAATAAACAACTCCATTATACTTCTATAGCTACGATACTAAGAAAACAATAACAGCTAAATCAGAAAAAAGACGCATGATAACCAACAAATACACTGATCATTACCTTCTTATTGCAATTAAACAAATTTAATAGCAATGCTAAACATCAAGTAATTTTTTTAAGCTACGAAGACTGTAACTGTTTAAACCTTTAATTAAAACTAATTTATACCTTGCTCGCTTACTTAACTTCAGGAATAAATAACATTGTATCAAATATAATGAATTTTAGCTGATTATTTAATCATGTAGATTCTCATTAACGATGTTAATTTTATTTACAGTTTCATAACGACGAATTTGAACAACAAATGTAATTTATTTTAGTCTCAAATTATCTAGTCCATTGGATTCCAAATACCATTGTAAGGCCTATAAAAAATATTTAATTCTTCCTACAAAACAATTTTGTTTGTTTGTTTTGAATTTTGCGCAAAGCTACACGAGGGCTAACTGCGCTAGCCGTCCCTAATTTAGCAGTGTAAGACTAGAGGGAAGGCAGCTAGTCATCACCATCCACCGCCAACTCTTGGGCTACTTTTTTACCAACGAATAGTGGGATCGACAGTCACATTATAACGCCCCCACGGCTAAAAGGGCGAGCATGTTTGGTAGGACGGGGATTCGAATCCGCGAGCCGGGCCTCCTACAAAACAAACCAAAGCATAAAGTACTTCATTAACGTTGAACAGAGTTGTAAACTTTTTGATTATAATAAACTTGATTAGGACGTCGCATATTGTAAATTAAACTTCCCAGTAAGAAAAAAAAAACACTTTTGAAATCTCACAGTTGATATTGTATATTATCTATTTATTGGAAAATGATTAATTTTCATTATTTTTTTGTATTGTAAGATAAAATATGTTAGGCTTAGGGTAATTATATTCGAGATAAAATATATTAGGGTTAGGGTAATTATATTCGAGATAAAATATGTTAGGCTTAGGGTAATTATATTCGAGATAAAATATGTTAGGCTGAGGGTAATTATATTCCTTAGATGAAGAGTGTGCTTTGTATAAAGCAACTCACCATTATACTTATTTTCAGTGACATAAAATAATGCTTTTCTTTGCTTAAGTTGCTGGTAATGATCAGTTTATGACATGTGACTTATTTATTTGTAATTATTAAGATGAATTTGTTTTAGCTTATTTTGTATTTTGAAGATACGCTGCTTGCATGGCTACTCTTAACCGAGCACTTTTATACAGCACTTTTATAACGGCCGAAAGTACATCGAGAGCTTGAATCTTCTCTTCTGCAGTCAGGTACCCTAAACACTGAACCATGCATGGTTTCTTTCATACTTATAATGAAACAACTTTAGGATTTAAACATTTAACTAAGAAATTCAGTAATTTGTTAATCTTTGTTAGCTTGACCCTTTTGACACATCAGTAATACATAAACGTAACTAACATGTAAAAAGATTCATTATTTGATACATGTATATATTTGGTTTAATATTCCACATCTGCCGAACTAAGCGAGGCAGAGCTGAAGATAAAAAGCAGGGCACAGACGTTCTTCGCATATGCAAATTAAGCCATACCAGTGTGGTAAGTATCCAATATCAATTTTTCGTCTTTCTGGGAACGCATCTCCTCCTAAACGAGTTATCTAATCCAGACTAAACTTGGCATGCTAGCGTAATAGTGCAAACGCAAGACAAATGTTTTTATTAAGCTTTCCCATATATTGGAAAATAAAAATATTTCATGAAATAACCCCTATATTGTTACTGCAGTAGCTATTGTAAATAGTTGAGTTTGCACAAAACTTACACCAGAACAAAATTCCACAAGTTAAGGCATTTTGGCTTGTTTCGCAAAATATACAGTTTTGTCTGTTTGTTTTTCTTGTACCAAAGCCGCAACGGGCCATCTGCTGTATCTACCGAGAGGAATCGAACCCCAGATTTGAGTGTTGTAAATCCGAAGATTTACCGCTGTTCCACCGGGGGACAAAATATACAGTGGTAAGATATCCAGCTATAATACAAAGAATAAAGATATTGCTGCTGTTTAAGTTCCCGCTCTTTTCTGATTCATACCATTTAACTTCCAGTTTATACTAGGGTTCGATTAAGTGCTTAAGCCTGGATTAGAAAAGTATTTCACAACTAAAATATCTTTTACGATATTTCTTACTTCTTCTACTGTCTGTACCAAATTCAGACAGTAGAAATCTTGACCACGTCTTTACTGTGAAATGGGCTGCTTTGAACAAGAAGTGACGCAACTGCTTTGCCATTCTTGCCAAGTTTCTCGACTCGGCTGCTATACCCCTTCACTTCCGTTCCACTTCCGCTGTCTTATAACAGTTCTCTTGTCGAATGGACACTACTGAAAATCCTCGCAGAGATTTTGCTAATTTTTAGCCAATTTGTGCGTGTTTTCCACGTTTTCAAGAGAACAAAATAGGAACGAGTGCAATCTCCTTAAAATAACCTGCAAAACTTTAAGGTAAGACATTTAAATTGCATTACAGGAGCATCAAAAAGAAAGCCCATTGTGGATTGAGAATTCACTTTTATTTGTAAATTTTCACCGGATTTGTCGGGCTTTCCCCAAGAGCAGAGCTGGGCATGCTGTTTGTCACTCAAAAAATTAGTCAAATTGCACATCTACGTAATTAATTACACAGGCCTGCGAATTTAATCTTCATAAAAGTTGTATTGGTTTTTTAATAACGGATTTTCCATAATTCAGCTACGTTGATTTAGAAAATAATATTCATGTTTTTCTATCAGTAAGGATTTTTTTAATAAAAAAACTATTACTTAGATCAAATTATTATTTCGTTTACCACAATGACCATTTTTAATACTATGTTTGTTAACAAATAATACAAATAAACTGAAGAAAAGGGAAGAACATTGATGTCAAATGAATATGCATCCTCATTCTTCCTGATTTTGTGTGTGAAATCTATGCCTTTTAGTCTCAAAACTACTTGTTGTGGCTTTTCTTTTATGTATTGCGTTATGACGTTTCGTGAAAAACCTGTACGCAATGGAGAAAAATGGATATCATTTTCGGAATCAGCGTACAAAAATTGCCGTAGAACATGTAAAAATTTCAAGACAATAAAACAATCGCAGGCCTATGTTATCAAGACAATAAAACCGTCGCAGGCCTGTGTTATCAAGACAATAAAACCGTCGCAGGCCTGTGTTATCAAGACAATAAAACCGTCGCAGACCTGTGTTATCAAGACAATAAAACCGTCGCAGACCTGTGTTATCAAGACAATAAAACAATCGCAGGCCTATGTTATCAAGACAATAAAACAATCGCAGGCCTATGTTATCAAGACAATAAAACCGTCGCAGGCCTGTGTCATCAAGACAATAAAACCGTCGCAGGCTTGTGTTATCAAGACAATAAAACCGTCGCAGGCCTGTGTAATCAAGACAATAAAACCGCCTGTGTTATCTATGTCAAAATTCCACATCCATAAAACTTTAAACGCTTTACCAATAAGTTTTAACTTTTCTGTAAATACCAAATGTACCTACTTATTTAATTTCCTTATAACAGACTTTAATGCCTGAAAATCAGGCCGTTCTGTTGGATCTTCTGCCCAACATCTTTGAATCATCTCTTCTATCTCCTTATTGCACACCTCTTCTTCCAAATAAGGGCGAAACGGTGGTTTCTGTCCATGTTTCACATTTTCAACGATTTCTGAAAATAATAGAATAATGCAGATATAAAACAAAGTATTCCTTTCTCCTGAAAACATAATCTTTATCAATAAAAATTGCATCTTTCTTCAGATTGACAGGAACACTGGATAAATTTTGCACGATGCAATTAACCCTAGAGAATAAAATGTATAAGAGCGTGGCTCACAAAAATATACCTACTTTTTAAGTCACGCAAAGAAACAAACTTTATGAAAGAAGAGAAATATAAAGTCTAAAATGAAATTTCAATGAATCTAATAATTGAGAAAGCCAGTTAGACTCTAATGCTCTGATGATATCTTTTCTTGATTGACAGTTCTATATTACGAAATAAAATATCTATCAGTCTAAATATAGCTAAACTTAACTATTTGACAGCATCAGTATTGAATGGAGTAGTAAAGGTAACTTAGAAATGACTGTTGATAATAATCACGTATAATAGCTACAAATATAATCACGTTAGCAATCTACTTAAATTATGCAATTCATTGACAACGAAGAAACTTCAAATAATCTAAACGTATTTCAATTAAAGAAAGTCGAAACCCAAAACCTATTCCAAAAATCGTAAACTTATTTCAAATATAATTGTGATGATAATGTACCTAGGATATTTTGGTAAAAATCAGATAATATATTTCTTGTTATAGCTATTTATCAATTGCATATTTCTGTCTTAAATATTTAGTAATATTTAAATATATCAATCTATCCATTGAACAAAGCTTGAAAAACATAAACTACTGATCCATTTATTACCTCTGTCACCGAGGGTTATGTTTTCACCCCTGTGTATATGTTTGTTTATGTGTTTGTCAGCCAGATTTCTCAAAAACGGCTGAATAGATTTGGACGAAAGTTGGTATACATTTGCACTATGACACATCTTAGAAGTGGTTAAGTTTTGGAGAGTCAAGGTCACGGAAATTCAAAAAAAACATCCCCGTCTGTTAACATGGGGACATATTTTTTTTTCCATTATTTTTGCTCTATAACTCAGTCAAAAATGATCGGATGTTGATTAAACATGGTGGACATATTTAAAATACTATTCATTATCCTGCCTTAAATGGTCCGTGTCCGTTGATAACAACGGACATAAGGACACATTTTTGTATTTTTTGAGAGCCGAATATGATCAACGCTGCGTATACGATCTACTGAGTGCCCTTTAGTTTTGTGATTGTTTTTACTATCTTAAAACACTAAAATGTGTACTAAGATTCTGTAAATCATCAGAAAGGCTTAAAAATAAATTTCGAATAATTAGTAAATTTTGACCCGTGAAATATTTAAAAATTACCTCTATAAAGCCACTTATAAATTTTCTACCGATTGGGAAATGGACGGGTCTGATTAAATCTGACTAATCTAATCAACACAATTCAAAGATAAAACTGTTTATTCGTAAGCCTATTTGATAAAGAAAGCAAAACTTACGACTGATTGAGATTACTCTCTAAAATTACGGTTGAATTTTATGAAATTAGTACACTTTACTTTACAAATTAGATTTAATAGGAATCATTATATACTATTGAGAAATGTAACAGCGCTAATACTGAAGTAATAGTATAACATGAACAACAACTAGTAATTGTTATATTTCAGGTTTCACTTGGTTATGTTTGGATGAAGAGATGATTTTCACAGACTTGTTGGTGAAACAAGTTGGCGATTTATTGAAGAAATACAGTCTGTTCAAAAATGAACTTGAAAAACACTGTTTACAGTCAACTCAACAACATTCTCGCGTTCCGTAATAACAACATTTCTTAAAGTCAACGCAACAACATTCTCACGTTCCGTAATATTAACCACTCACTCGAACAACATTTCTTAAAGTCAACACGTCAACATGCTCGCGTTCCGTAATATTATCCATTCAATCGAAAAAACATTTCTTAAAGTAACACGTCATCATGCTTGCGTTCCGTAATATTAATCACTCACTCGAACAACATTTCCTAAAGTCAACACGTCAACATGCTCGCGTTCCGTAATATTAACCACTCACTCGAACAACATTTCTTAAAGTCAACACGTCAACATGCTCGCGTTCCGTAATATTAACCACTCACTCGAAAAAACAGTTCTTAAAGTCAACACGTCAACATTCTCACTTTCCGTTTCCTTATATTTATTGAAAATAGAAAATCTAGGCGACCTACTTTCTACTTTCTACTTCGGTTGTCTATGAATTATTAGTGTGCTGACTATTAGTAAGCAGTTCGTTATACATAACATTAAGACTTCTACAAATGTCTTATGTGGGAGATTTCTCGATAATCTCGATTACATGGATTATGCTGGACTGGATTAACAACTAAAATCAAAGACTGCATCCATGTGACTATGTCCACACTAAAGGCGTAACACAGGAGTGTAAAACAAAGCAAACTGAGTACTTGTATATTAAACATGCAATAATTGAACGTGATATTTTCAAATAATACATATATTATCGCAGATGTGATTATAAAATAAAATGTATAACATTTTTGTTTTTCAGAGTTAATCATTATAAAAAAACGAATAAGGGAATTGTATACCAAAGACTGTTTTATTTATATCTATAGATTAAACAATCTGAACCATCAACAAGTTATTTTAAAAAGGTTTATGTACGGTGATTGGTCTAGTGATTACCACGTTTAGACTGTAAACAGTGGCTAGTGGTTTTTATAACCTTTGTATACATTTGTAATTTGGACTTGATTTCATTATAGCCATATTCTTTGGTTTGCCACACATGATTTATTTTTATTTTATTTTCTGTTTTGAAAAACGCAAAACAAATGCTAAAAAAAAGATAATTTAAATTACAGCTGCTAGACATCGATTTTATAACTAAATGTTATTTTTAAAATCTTGTTCTATAATGCTTATAAGTTGCCCTAGAAACGTTACACAGAAATACACCACGTTCTGTTGTTTCCAAGGGTTACTACTCGTCGTTAAAAGTTATGCTCCAATCTTCTAGTATAAAAATCTAACGCTTTAATATTTTGCGTCTATAAAATACTGAGATTTTATAGATTTACATTCTTAACAAAACCATTGATTTCTCAGTACATTGACCTAAACGTTTTTGAAAGAAGTTTTCTGATAGAAAAATATACATAATGAAAAGGAAGTCTTTCCTCGTTGTAAGAGAAATATATTGTCGTCTTCCAGCATTTTCTACGTTCGATATACTGCAATTCATAATCCAAGCGTTGGAGTTAGAAACCTCTGGATATGTCTGTTATATGTATATGGAATAAAATAAAATAACTTTAAAATCGCAACATTGTGTTTTTTGCGGTGATTTTATTTTATTGCATTAATCTTCCAAAGTTATGCGGATTCAGTTCTTCTGAAATAAAATATATGTATCAACTCAACGTTATTCAGAATCAGGGTGAGTTTTGAATTGAATTTCCTTGTTTTGTTGCTACAAATACTTAAATAAACATTTAAGAATATACAATTGCGCTTATAACTGAAGCTTAGGATTCGAGTGTGCTGCAGTATATATTTTCTGTAAAAAATTATTATATATTTTTTGAAAGGCATATACGAGTAACTTTTACTGTGAGTCATACGGGA